>NC_086164.1:7022396-7322396 GCF_035149785.1 Candoia aspera
GCTAATTTCATGATCAATCCAAACTGGCCTTTTTGTGCTTCCTATCTCCCAGTACTGTTGAGTTTTTGCTTCTGAGTTTCTGACTTCCTATGAATGTAAATCTGTCATGAAGGGGAGGAGGAAGTAATGGTAACATTATAATAATCATGCAAATTGATTGCTAAGTATTAATTTGGTGCTTCTACAGTTGGCACTAAATGTATTTGAACATGGCATTGTGTCTATCTGCCATAAATAGCAACCATATTCCTTGCATTTTTACAATATCAACTCTGCTGAAGGGTAAACAATACGCTATCAATGAGCAGAAGGCACTGTTAAGATAGAATCATTATGCAAATAGGTTATGTTATGCTTTATGTGTGAACAGCATCCCTAAAGAAACCTAATGGAATGGCTGACCTATAAAGCCTATAATTTGCTGGTATATTTCATTTGTTTTTCAGTTCCTCCAGGAATAAAACTTTTAATTGTGAAAACTTGTAAACCACAGAAAGGGTTGAACTCTCAGTCTGTAATTAATGAATCTGTCATACAACAAAGGTAGAATTTTATGTTCTGTAGTTTTGTAACACAGAAAGCAAAAAAAAAAAAAAAAAAGTGTTATTGGGTTGCACCCAAAGTAAAGCTATAAACTGTGTTAAACTGAGTAAGAATTAGTATTACCGTGCAAGAAGATTCTGCAACAAGAGATGTAATGGATCAGATCAAAAGGCCATCTAGTTTAGCAATATGGTCTCACAGCAGCCAAACACATTCATGAAGACAAACACTTTTCCTTTGTTGTTTACTAGAGGTACTACAGAAGTAATTCACCCACTTCCTTTAAATAGAAATTCTACATTGGCATTTAGAAGCCTCTCTGATGCTGAAACTTACACATTTCCAGCATCACTGGAAGGTACTGGTAGACGTGATTTGGACTTCCAAGTCAGCAACTAACACAACTTCATTAGACAGCAAACTCACAGGTCATGTATGAGTTATGTCAGAAGCATACACCTTTTATCAGGCTATGGGTTTGCCTTGGACTTTCATAACTGCCTGTTATGAACTAGGCAGGGTTGCGCAACATTCAAGGCTGAGAAACAAGGCATAAGAAGTCTATTATCATGGAAAGCAGGAGAAGAATCACAACATTTAAATCCTGGGTTGATTCTGCAGGAGCTGATCTCCATTATTAAGGTTCCTTGTATCTACAATAAAGGCAGTTTATCCCTCCAAGGCATAACTTTGACTCTTTCTAACTACTTGCTTTTGAGTTTCTACAGAATTTTTTTTTGCTGCATCTTGGGTGAAGCTCTGGAAAGTAATGTGTGTTCTTTAAGCTTCTGAACTGTGTCATCTTCCAACTCAGTTGGATGCAACATACTGCATTTTTAAGGATTCATTATGGTAGAATTAGGTTATCATTGCCTAGATGAGAAATACAGGGTAGAGTTGGGGAAGAATTATGCCTTCTACTCTGATTCACTCTCCTGGATCTGAATAATTTAAAAGCTGCTCATATTAAGTAATGTAGGTTCCTTATGAACAGTCCACATATACTTGGACTATTATATTGGTACTTGAATCTGCTCAAAATTCACCACTAGAATCTCATTATTAGAACCGGTATGTCTACCTATGATTTTTAAGTCCCAATCGATAGCTTTGCATTATGATTCATACACACATGCAGAGAGTTAAATGAAGCATGAGTTTTAGGAATTTCCTACTCAATCTATTGCTGCAGTATTCTGGATTATAGAATTCTCTGGGGTCTTTCTTGGAGCCAACTTTGAAACAGCAAATTGCTGTCCAAACCACCAGCTGCCTAAGAGTAGGAAAAATCCCTCAAGCTTTTCAGAGATTAGAAGACACACCGATATGGAGGTTTCTTTTGCAATTAAGATGTTCATGTCAGTCAGTTCCATTGTCCCTTCTGAATTAGAAAAGGCAGAGCAAGATGACTGCAAATTCTTCTGCTACTATAGTCAATCTCACACTGGGTTATTGTCATTGTTTTTTTTTTGTTTTTAGAAGAAAAAGGGTTTGAAGTATTCTATCCATAAATAACAACACTACAAAGGACTGATGAAGACATCGCCTCTCCCTTGAAATTGTAGATGACATTATGAAATTGCATTATGCCTTAAAGAGGGACAGGCAAGATGGGAAGCTCCAACTGACGTCCTTCATTGCCTAAAAAACTCACTGCCTCCATGACTTTTAAAAACGTTTCAAAAAGAAATAGAAGTGATGGGTTGCAAAGCACCAAGCTCTTTTGTGGAGACCCTACATCAAAGTAAAGCCTTCTTCTAAGTTTGAGAACTGGGTTTCCTATGTAGTCTCCTTCCAGCTTTTTACAGTTTACTGTGGTTGAAGAGTACACCACTGTTCTTACACAATGCAGATATAAGAATAACTTCACACACCCCTGTTGAACACAATGAGGCAAATTCCCATTTGTCCTAGTCCTACAGAGAGGGGTATGCAGTGAACTAGCAATTCAACTTCTCTCTCAATCCCTGTTGCTCCCTTTGCAGAGTTGCCTTTTCAAACTCTCCCCTGCAGATTGAGCAATCTCAAAGGAACAGTCCATACTAAAAGGATGGTTCATATTAAACTGTCCCTCTTTCCTCCAGATCAAACAGCCAGGTATGCAGTCTTGTATCTCCCTTCTCTTGCTGCTTGATTCCTTCTTCTGGGTTGGTTCTCTCCATGTGAGTCCATCTGATCCTGTCTGTTAGACATCTCCCTGGCTGCTCTGCTTGGTTCTTCTGGATACAACCCACCCCCAGACAATCTCCTGGGGGCTTTACTCAGTGGTGAGCCACTATTCCCTCTCTCCTCTGTTTTCCCAATACTGCCTGCTAAGACTCCTTATTCCAGTGCTTCCCAAACCTGGGTAAATTACCCCAAATTGGGTAAAAGTGTTTTTTTTTCTTTCAGTAATGACACATGAACCCATTACCCAATCACAACAGGGACATTTAAATTGATTTAAAGTTTGTCACACATACTAAAATATATTCAAAAATCTCCCAAAGTATTCCTATTAAGATAAAAATCGATGAAATTACCAATGGTGATTTGTTGAACTGACATAAAAATCATTCAGTGATGTTCTTTTTATAATACAGGTAGTCCTCGAGTTGTGACCATTCGTTCAGCGACCATTTGAAGGACTTTCTGATAAGCGGTTTTGGGTAACGAAGGAAAAAGTTTGGGAAGCACTGCCTTACTCCCTTGTATTCCCATGCTGTCCTATTTCTCAGTTTCAGTACAGAAGGGAATCCTTGCTTCACAGAAAATGGAGCTTTCCCTTCTTCCTCTTTGATTAGTCAAAAGTTGTCTTCTCTTCTACTGCAGAAAGAGAAACAGCTCCTAGCCCTGTGTGTTTTAAGTCCCATTAATTGATATTATTACTTTATGTTGCTTGCATGCTGCCCATTCTGGTGGGCTCTAGGCTGCTAACAACATATATATAATACCCCAGACAAGATAAAAAAAGAAATAAATCCCAAATAAATATAAGTCACATGGTCCCACTTAAAATGACGGAACATCTTCTTCCTGTGCAGGTTGAACTTCTCGTTTTTCCACGAAGGGTGAAGCTGATTGAATTTCTACTGGGAGAGTGTTCCAAAGAGTGGAGATACCTACTGAGAACACCTGTTTCCAAGGCATTGTCAGGCAAGGGGACCTGAGGGGATAGACCTTATTTGATCTGGTTGGATGGACAGATGAAGACAGGAGATGGTGTTCCTTAGATAACCAGGTCCAGAGCCATGTACAGCCTTAAAGGCACCAGCCACCATCTTGAATCACTCTCAGAAGTCAAGTGGTAACCAATGCAGCTCCTAAAGCAGCAGAGTGACTGGCCCAAGGTCACCCAGCTACTCTGGTGCCACTCAGTCCATTGGCCCAAACACCCCTTCGTTCCATGGGATGACAAGAGGATTGGCTGAGCTGCCCTCCAGATCCACAGGAAACTCCCCAAGAGCCATCAGGTACCTGGGGGAATGATCTAAAAGATCCTTCCTGACTTTTCTTCTTCCTCTTCCTATTCTTCCTCCCTATGACACCATTTGCCTGGCTGGACTCCACTCACTCCATTCCCCTCTCCCCTCTCCCACTGCCCTTCTCCTTGCATGTGCACACTGCTCAGTCCATTCATACTTTCCTAACCCTTTCTCTTTATCTCCTGTCTGCATCTTTACTCCTTGGGGCAGTCCTTCTCTGGCTTGAATCCCCTAACACTAACCTTCTTCCATTCTTCATCTTGTCTATCCTTTCCTTTAATTTCTGTCCTTTGTTCACTTTACTCTCATCTCTAGAGGTCTGATTCTCTGTGATTCCTTTAACAACTTCTAAGCTCTAGTTTAGTTACAGACCACTGACACCAAAACTTTAACTCTATTGATTACTCCCAAGCACAATTGCAACTATTGGGTTACATTTATTTCCAAGAATGCCTCTGGACTCCATAAACGTTCTTAGATTTTTTTTTTTTAAAGATGGATGACTATAGCCCATTGTTTTGTTTGGAAGTGTGCCCAAAATAAGGCAAAGACAAAGGTAAACTGGGATGATATAGAGCTAGAAAGTGCAGAGGCAGGAAGCTTCCTAGTAAATAGGTGTTTTGTGGTTAATAATGTCCACCAGGACTCCATTTTGTGAATAGACAAAGATTTTATGAACATGTCTATCACATACCCTAAAAACCCCAAATATATTCACTGTCTATTCCTAATCTAAGTGGATACTGAACCATGAGGCTAAAGACATACTCAAGGAAGAGATGATGATGGTTAAAATACTGAGATCTGGATGATTTCCACCTTGATGACATTCAGGAAGCTATTGAAGGATTGGCTATTCCCCCAGGCCCTGGGCTAGGTTGATGGCTGAACCCCAGCTGGATTTTGTTTCTTTGTTTATGTGTCTGCTTTGAGCCACTTACAAATCATTTCCTTTTATGGTATTGGTCTTATTTTTTTAAATTGTAAGCCACCCAGAGACATTAGGAGTTGGGCAGCCTTTAAATTGATAAGTAAGTAAGTAAGTAAGAAAGTAAGTAAAATTTTGGACCCCATTTTCCTCTTATACCTATATATGTATAAGTATAGCCAAACAAATCTAACACTTTACACAAATATTAAAGTGATTTTTTTCACTGAAGTTAGTACTAACATAAAAAGGTAGCTTTTCAGATGTTAGAATAATCCTTTATGTCATTTTTTTAAAAACAGGAATCATGAGATCTGTTCCTCTCATTCCCAGAATGAAATCTGCGATTTCCAAAAAGCAAACAGCATAAGGCGCCATATTTCAGCGCTGATAGAATAATTACATTCATGCAACTAGTTTTGCTCTTTGAATAAAATCCTGTATTAGTTAATGATATAGTGGCATTTAAAAGATTTTAGGAGTTTCCCGAAGTATTACAGTAATTTCATGCGACTAGCATTTTTATGCTTAGCCCCCTTACTTTTTTTTTTGTTTTTTTTGAAGTAAAAATGTAAAATCTGGCAATGCAAAATTACTTTTAAAAATAGTTTATTGCAGTTTGCTGAAGTGGCAGCTCAAATCAAAGATTTGCTCTCCAAATTAAATTGCTGGTTAACTCAAAATCACTTCATTCTCACTAATGCTAGAAAGGAATCAAACAGAGAGCTTTTAAATCTATAAACCGTTTCAGCTTTGTTCTATGAAAAGCTACATAATGAATTAAAATTAGTTGTTTAATGGCAGATACACTGGATGCTTTATTTTTCACTATATAATCAGAAAGCTGTTACATGGATGGAGAACTCTGTCCATGCTGAATGAACAAGAAATACTGTGTGATTGGATCATAGCCTTTTCTTGTTTCATTCCTGTATACCAAAATATACAAAAAGAAACCCCAGGTTCCCATCATCCAGAAGTCTTGGTTACAGCCCCAGTGACCTCTCCAAGTTATCAAATTCTATTTTTTAATGTTGCCAGTAAAAAAAGGAAGAGGTAAAGAAGCTTTCAAACTGAGTTTGACTCCATGTGTCTATATGGATGGAACCATTTTACCATCTTGGAAATGATTCAGAAGGAATTTGCCACTGCCTTCTTCCAGAATATTGTTTTTTAGCTTCCCAAATTAGCCTAGTCCATGGATTTTGTGGTAGTCTCCCGTCCAAATACTGCAATAGACATATTTACGATGGAAAATGCTCTAAAAATTGTGTCAGCACTAAAAAAGTCTTGATGGTAAGATAAGGAAGCCTCAAATCAAGTTCAAGTCTGGATGATTCTATGAATGGAAGCACCATATCATTGCTTTCTTATGGGATATTTTTTGATTTCCCAGTTTATCCTAGAGACCTGGAATTCCCTGGCACTCCCCCCTTCCCCTAATGATTTTCTGATTCTGCTTAGTTTGTAAGCTTGCATAATAAGAGCCAGGTGCCAATGTTACAGAAGAAGAAACTAAATCTTAAGTAGCATTTTAGTCTGTCCTGTTCCCAACTAAACCTGCCATTTTTAATTTTCACATTTATTCCAGCAGCAATAAAAAAGTAAAACCTGGGAAACCTCAAGGGTATCACCCAGATACAAACCAATTAAATTGATTCAGGTCCTGTTCAGATGGTTTCCCAATATAATATCAGTATAAAACCTTGCCTATCACGAAAAGTATTTTCTTCTCTCCTTTCCTTGCAGATGTTGCCACAGCTTTGCCAGACTTTAATACACACACACACACATACACACAGACATGATCAATCATGTCTGATTCTCAAAGACTGCCTGGACAAGTCCTTGCAGTTTGCTTGGCAGGTTTTTCAGAAGTGGTTTGCCATTGCCTCCTTCCTAGGGCTGAGAGAGAGTGACCGGCCCAAGGTCACCCCGTTGGCTTTGTGCCTAAGGTGGGTCTAGAACTCATGATCTTCTGGTGAGACACTACACCAAATGAGCTCTCACTAAAAAAATAATAATAAAAAAATAAAGTTACTTATATATGACCAGCCCTTAATGTACATGGGGTGGATAAAACAGGTATTGGGCCATCTTGAAACACAAATGCATAAGATATTCACTCTACACTACAAATATTAGGTTAAAAATTAAGATAAAATAACACTAACCAAACCAACTCCTCTACCACCACTACCACCACTGAAAATCGCAGAAAGTGGTTAGCCAGTTACTCCCAACTGAGTGGGGCAACTGTGACCATGTGCTGTTGGATATGTGATCACAGGACAGATTTGTCTGTATTGTTTGGATACAGCCAAAGGTGTGATGTTGATTATAGTTTTATTATTTTTGGCTGTTGGATAAGATGTTAGCAGTGGAATTTATATGTGAGGATAAGCACTATCTTTCAGTTATTATTTTTTTTTAATCTCTGCTTTTTTACAATTTGGTTTGATTTATGTGTGGTTGGATACACTGCCTTTTAAGCTCTGTTCAAGCTGAATATTTCATAAACATTTTGGAAAAGAAATAATATTTAGTGCCTTGCAAGTTATTGCTTTGCAGCAAGGAACAGGAAATGGAATTAAAACTGTGGCTGTGCAGAGCAGTTAATATCATACTGTATTATCCCGCAATGATGTTGCCTGTGATTGAGATCTGCAATTGGCTTGTGAGTGACACATGGGGGGACACACTGCAGGAAGAAGTGTGTGAGGATTAATCAAAAACTAACATTCATTTCCTTTACCACTAATTAACATTAAAACTAATTAATATGAACCCCCTTCTCTTATATATACATCTATATTGTTTGGAGGCATTGAGGGGACGTGAGCCAAGCCTTTGAGACTCCATGTGAACCTGAGGCTTCAGATAATATATGTTAAGTTATCAGAAAGATAGATAGATCTTTAATCAGAAGCCCCGTGCAGCTGGGCAAGATCAAAGAAGCAAGAACTGCACAGATTTCAGTAAGGTATCTTTAATACTCATCTGGGTTCCATACAGAATCTTGGAAACTGTAAGAGGATTTTCCAACTCTCATTTATTATTGAGTTCATTAAGGCAGAGTCTCTTTGAATTATTGGAAATGCTTCTTCCCATGTCCCTGGCCTCCCGGGCTGAGTTGCTGTTCATGGGATTAACTGCCAATGGGAACTCAACTGCTTGATTATGTCTATTCCCCTTGCCCTTGCCCTTCCCACCTCCCTCCCCTCCCCTCCCTCCCCTCCCCTTCCCTTCCCCAGCTTCCCACAATCTTTCCCAGTCTCTCTCATCATTAAAAAATACCTGTGCTAATGATTTATCTTGTCATCCAGTCATCACTGTCAGGATCCATGTGGACAAGCTTTATACTGTATCTCCATAATGATAGCTGGCTCCTGCTATACATTCTTTTTGTAGAGAGCCTATAGCTTTGAACACAGTTCCTTCCTGTATGGTCTGTGTGTGTGTGTGTGTGCATGTGTGGACATGCCTTCGAGTCAGTTTTTGACTCCTGGTGACTGCCTGGACTAGTCCCTGCAGTTTTCTTGGCAAAATTTTTCAGAAGTAGTTTGCCATTGCCTCCTTCCTAAGGCTGAGAGAGAGGGACTGGCCCAAGGACATCCAGCTGGCTTCGTGCCTAAGGCAGGACTAGAACTCCTGGTCTCCTGGTTTCTAGCCCAGTGCCTTAACCACTACACCAAACTGGCTCTCCCTGTATGATGTAGGATAAGTGATAAATTGCCCAATTAGGAACATTGGAAAACAGATTTGGTGTAGTGTTGTTAAGTCCATAGAAGTAGATAACATACAGGACCTGTAGATAACATAATGGTATAGACCGGTTCTTTATGTTTTGTTCATTTAGTCTGCCAGGCTAAATTACTTGGGGATTTAATCCCATTGCATTCAGTGGGTCTTAGCTCTGAATGAACAATGTACAAGATCACAGCATGATAAAGTAAAACAGTCTTTTAATAATATCTCTAAAATCTCCAAATGACTAGCTATCATATCTGGAAATTTCTGGTTGGGAGTACATTAAGACATTTTTTTTTTTTTCATTTCCCATAAAACTTTTATATAAAGATTATTTTCCCTCTTAGTGCCAGAGTCATGAAAACTATAATTAAATCAACCAGTGAAAAATGTTCCCTTTTAGATAACGCATATTAATACATTAAAGATGAATGTTCAGCTGGGGATGTTTTTTATTGTGTCTGTTGCCTCTAAGATGTTTTCTGTTTCAGAGCAAACATCTGAAAACAAAATTTATGTAAATCAAATAAAGAGGGTAATAGCCAAGTTCAGCAGAGAGAAATAAAGGATCCACATCGTTGAGACATAGTCTAAAATCTTCACATGCAAGCCACTGGCCTTCAAATGACTCGGATGGAATACTGCCCAGCAATCTGTCCTCCAGTTCCTTAAAAGTTTCCTTCTTTTGTAGACTGGTTTCTGTCTTTCTATTTCATTTTCAGGATGCTTTAGAAATTATTTATGATCTGTTGGTGGCCTTTTCAATGGTGTAACAGAGGAAGTACCTGGGATTGTGGTGGATTTTTTTTGAATGGAGGTTTTATAGGTCTCTCCAGTAACATTTTGCAAATTCCCTGGCTGCCCATTCTTCTCACTCTGAAGAAGTTTCAGACTTTGCATGGAACAGGTGGAGCATTGTTTCATGCAAAAGTAAATAGGCCACCTATACAACATCTTCCAACAAAATGGACACCCACACAATACCTGACCACTCAACCCACTATAGCACAACAAACACAAGCTATGAAAAAGTTAACACTGCCATACATCAGAAATATCTCAGAAACAACCAACAGAGTATTATAACAACATGGCATCACCTTAACACAGAAACCAACTAAAGCCATCCAGAACGTCTTAAGTAAACCAAAAGACCCAGAACCCAAGAAGAAGAAGAAACAGGAGTCATCTACCACATACAGTGTAAGGGCTGTAAGAGCCACCATGTAGGACAGGCAGGCAGAATACTAGCAGAGCGCATCCACACACACCAACTAGCAGTCAGTAGACATGATGAAAACCCCTTAATCTCACAACACATGGACAGACTCGACCATAGTTTCAACTGGGAAACTGTCAGCATCCTAGACCAAGCTAAATCTAAAAACACTAGGGAATTCCTGGAAGCTTGGTATTCAGACAAGTCAGCCATCAACAGGCACATAGAGATAAATAACATTTATACATTATTCAAAAGAGACAATTTAAAAACTAAAAAGGAAACAAAAAGACCATAACACCTCTTCACCAGCAAACAACGGCCAGATAAGCAGGGATCAACACCAGGATTAACAACAGACAAACAATCAAGCGGCAAACAATACCCCAATCAAGGGACTGCCAACTCAGACAAACAATCAAACACTGAGGGGCGGCCTAATCAAGGAACTGCCAAGGAGAAAATCACATCCTCACCAACACTGACAGGGCCAGCTACTGTGTATAAACAAAGAGCAAACCCCACTCCCTCCTAGCACTGAAGTTGTTACCTAGTTGGGTAATGAAACAAGAAAACAGCTGAAAAGTTCTGACACAATTGTCTCAATAAGTTTCTGACTCATGCATCCGGATGAAATGCAGATTTCAGATTTATTGATGATGTGTACAGATTAAAAACTAAAAAGGAAACAAAAAGACCACAACACCTCTTCACCAGCAAACAACGGCCAGATAAGCAGGGATCAACACCAGGATTAACGCCAGACAAACAATCAAGCAGCAAACAATACCCCAATCAAGAAACTACCAACTCAGACAAACGCTGTGGGTTAAACTGCTGAGCTGCTGAGCTTGCCGATGGGAAGGTCGGTGGTTTGAATCCGCATGACGGGGTGAGCTCCCGTTGCTAGTCCCGGCTCCTGCCAACCTAGCAGTTCAAAAACATGCAAATGTGAGTAGATTAATAGGTACTGCTTCGGCGGGCAGGTAACGGTGTTCTGTGACTGTCATGCCGGCCACATGACCACGGAAGTGTCTACGGACAAACGCCGGCTCTTCGGCTTTGAAACGGAGATGAGCACCGCCCCCTAGAGTCAGACACGACTGGGCTTAATGTCAAGGGAAACCTTTACCTTTACCTTACTACAGATTAAAGCAAAAAGCCATGACTAAAAACAATTCTCACACAGACTATCAAATAAAAAGCACACAGACACGTCAGAACTCCCTTCGCATTCCATCCCCCCTTTCCCTCAACAGGTCAGCATTCCAACTCTACTCATCTCTGCCTAGTATGACCTTGGACCCCACCATTAGACAAATGTAATTCTTTCTCACCCTCAGCATCTCTCCCTCTCCCATCCGGAGCCTGACACGCATTGCTTCGATGGCAGAGAACACAATCAAACGATTTAACCATTCTTTGATTGTGGGTTCTGACAACAACCCAGCTCAGAGAACACCATGGACTCCACAGCATTGTCCACATAGATGTGGATGAAGATTTCACTGTAATGTGCCTTCTTTTTCTATAGCATTTGTAGGTATTGAAAAAGAAATGCAAGGGGGAAAAGGAAGTCCACACATTGTCATATTAGGGATGCTCAAGAAATTCCAGGAACCCACATTCTGAAGCAAATTTACTCACCCACACTTCCTAAATAAAATTAGATGTGGATTAGAACCTGTTCCTTTCCAGTTATGAACTGGAAATCCAACTCTGAATTTTTATAAAGTGGTTTGGCAGCTGCCCTTTCAAATTTTCTTTTTTTTCTCACAGCCTTAACAAAACAAATCATTTTAGGAACAGCTGGAAAGTATGGCTCTTACTGTACATATAGAAGTACAGATGTGCCTGAAGCTTATATTTCAGTCGGGTGGAAGAAAGTGCAATATCTGTGTAATTAATGGCACAGGGATGGATGAAATGGTTTGATTACTCTAAGCCAGTGGACCAAAATCTTCCTGACCAAGGGCTGTACTTAGCTTTAAAACTGAGTAGCTTTAAAATTGAGTGGGACCAGGACAAAAGCAACATGGCTTAATTTCAACTGAATTCAAGTTCTATCAAACCAGCACATTTTGGAGAGGCTCTGAGTCTTGTGCCTCATATTTTGGGAGAGAAAACTGGTTCTAGACCCTGCCTTTAAGTATAGATTTACTCTTACTGCAAGTTCTGATTTCCCTTGCTAGAATCCAAGCCTGTGCCTCAAGTTGGTTGCTCATCAACGTGTTATATCTGTGAAAACTGTTGATGTACATAACTACAAGACCGGAATGTTGCGTAGAGTTTTCTCAGGAGAGTGTTATCTTAACAGCATTACAAATTATGACATTCATCCTATTTAACCTCATCAAATGAACCAAGGGAAAATGTTAATGACCTTATTTACTCATTGTAAATGCTGTAACAAAGCAAATTGCATTAACAGTGGCATCATCTCCATAAATTTATATTCCTTAAAAAAAAACAGTAATTAACATATAGAAGTAATGGAACAGGACTGATAGGATCCAGTTGGTAACCCACAAGCATTTAGATATTAAGAATCTGGATGGGCAGCTCAACACAATACTTGAGTGATCTGGGGCTTACAACTATTACAACCATTTCACTAGGAGCATCATTTCACTACAACATCCAGAAATCACAGCCAGTGTTGCCAGTGATGAAAGAGGCTGGTAGTTGTAGTTCAGCAATCTTTAGAAGCTCACTAGTTGTCTGTTGCTGAGGTACAGCTTATGGCAATGTAATTTGAATTCAATTGTATTTCTTTACCAGAATCATTAATATTATACTTACTTACTACTTACCTTTATATTAGGCCTGTGCAAAGAGGGTTAGCATTGCTTTGAAAGGGCATTTCATAGTACGGAGATTATGTGACCTTCCTTGGGAGACAAAGACATGATGCCATTTGCTTTAGTGAGACATCATGTCTCAAAGCCTCAACCAATAGTTCCAGTAGTCAGAAGAGGCTGTTGGAGCACACAGTGTGAAGCAAGGTAGCCATTTGGCTCCTAAAAACATCATAAATCACCTTTGAGGAGGTAGAGTGGGTATGGAAGCCTGGATGGTTCCACTTCATCTATCTCAAGCGTTCATTGCCGGCTCAGTAAGTATTTTCGACTGGGTGCCATTTTGTCTCAAAATTCTGGTGAGCTCAACCTCACCTCCAACCTTGAAATCTTATCTGGTAAGCCAATTCTGGTAAGTTCTGGATTTAATCCAGAGATAGTAATAACATTCTACGAACCAGTAAGCCTGACCTACAGTATAAATATGCCTCTTCTCTTATACTGTCCTGGAAAGACATGGCTTCCCATGGCATATCTTGAATTGTTTGTTACTTATGTAAACATGCCTATCCTGAATAGAGGTGCTTCCAAAAGCAAGTCCAAAATGACTTATTGTCAGTATATTTCATCATAGAGCAGATTTATTAAACCTCTATTTAATGATGACTAAACCAACAGCAGTTCGAAAACATGCCAATGTGAGTAGATCAATAGGTACCGCTTCGGCGGGAAGGTAACGGCGTTCCGAGTCGTCATGCTGGCCACATGACCCGGAAGTGTCTATGACAACGCCGGCTCCATGGCTTAGAAACGGAGATGAGCACTGCCCCCTAGAGTCAGATTCGACTGGACTTTACGTCAAGGGAAACCTTTACCTTTACCTTTAAACCAACAGAGCATAATTTGTTCTAAAACTAAGAAGCAATGATTAAGGAAGCAAGAGCTAACTTTTCAGTAGCCAAGTTCTATTTGTATTAAATAGAGGATCTCATTTTTCTATAATATTAACACATTGGCAGGGATAGCTAATGTACCTAATTTGGAATGTCCAGACTGAGACAAAACATACAACGAAAGGGATTAACCAGCTACCATGCATGCTTTTTCTCCTGTAAAATCTTTCCAAAGCTTGCTTATGCCTATAACTGAATGGTCGCTAAATGAAGCAGTTACTAAATGAGGACTACCTGCATTTGTTGTTTGGTGGCTGCCTTGTTTAGCAACTGCTCTCAGTTATGATGGTGATGAAAAAGTAGCTTTGTAACCAATCCTCACTTTTACAACCTTTGCAGGTCTGTAGAACAAAGGAAAGCTGAAGTAAGAGCATAAGCCCAGTTGCGGTTTCAGTAAGAGACTGCTTTGCTTAACGACTGAGTTGCTGGTCCCAATTGTGATGGCTAAACGAGGAATACCAGTAGGTGGACACAATACCCATAGTTAATGTGATGAGACTCATCCATATAATTTGTGTTCAAGGACCAAGAGCAACCACAGAAAGAAAACATTAGCCATGAACATTTCATAGTGAAAGGATTAAAGCTCTGATTTACATCAGGGCTCCTGAATTTATTTAAAGACCACACATTTAAGGTATCACCTAAGTTAGCCGTAAGTGGAAAGATTTAGTGCATTGTTCAAAACAAAACAAAGACCATTTTAACCGCATGTGTATCAATGTTGTTTCCTGCATGTCCAAAAATAATACAAAGCAAACTAAGACCATGCCAAAATTGCAGCCCTAAAATACCTTGAAATAGAAACACAGAAAGAAGATTCAGACAACATCAAAAGGGTTTGCTTCTCTCTAATGGCTTCTTCTGGACCCATTAGTAGAAGGTGATAAATGAGAAATTATAACGAACAGAAATATTCCAAAGCTAAGCTATTTGTTCTCTTTTATAGCATTTCTTTTAGCATTTTCGCTCTAAATTGTGCCATGTTTAAACCATCATCCTTCTTCTACCATATTACTTTCTTTTAAATAGCCTTATATTTCATCTAGAAATAGTTCCACCTTTTAAACTATATTTTACATATTGCAGTTTTATAGTGTTAAAAAAAAAAGAATGTACAGCACTAGTGCTCAAAATATAGTATTCTTCATACACCCTCGCCCCCCAAATTAAAAAAAAACAAACAAATTAAGGTGCAGGTTGTCTTCTGTATGATAGATGGATGGATGGATGGATGGATGGATGGATGGATGGATGGATAGATAGATAGATAGATAGATAGATAGATAGATAGAGGTAGATAATGATTCTTTTGAGTGACTTGATTCATAAATGTTTTTTTTCCCTCCCACCAGTATTGTGTAAGCAAAGATGTGGAGCTATCTGTATGCAAAAGCAGAAAGATTTGCATAGACATTCACTGGATTATTTCAATTTTACACAATCCAAACACAATGCTGCCTGAAGCAAGCAATGTTCCACTCTTAATGCTTTCATTTAGAAAAAGAACACACAGACAGAATTCCTCTGTATACAAATATTATTGTAAATAGTTTCACAAATCAACTCTGTTTGGATTATTCTTTCCTAAATGGCCTATGCATCTCCTATCACTTTGCACCCGTCTTATTCATTGGCACTGTTCTCCTGATGTTTGCATAAATGATTGCCTCCCTCACGCTGTTTAAAGAACTTCTAGATCCCTCAAGATTTTACAGGATTCTCATTAGTCAAGATGGAGGTGGAATGTGTGTGTTGGGAAGAGATTCTTGGGAAGGTAAGTAAGTAACCTTGGATAATAATAAGTATAACATTTATTTTGTTAGATTTCTATCACAGCTTTAGACAGTTGTAATGGTATGTGGGAAAGACCTTGGGAGACAGAGTGAAGAGATATGCTTATCTAAAATGTCAGATAAGAGATGGCATAGCTCACAGTAAGATAGTGGGTGGGACAAGAGGCTCAGAAGAGACCCTTCCTAGTTTCTTGGGCTGTAAAGGAGACGGAGTGGGGGGCGGATTGTACTTGCAAGGTTCTCTTAATGTAGCTTTACAATAAAGTAGAATGATCTCATCTGGTCGTGTTTCCTGTCTGGTCTACCTGGTAAGGCTGACAGCAGTGGATATAGAACACCTCCTCCAATTATTCCCCATAAAAAGCCAGTGAGGTTTGGACTGAGAGATATTGATAGAATTAAAGTCACCCCATGAGCATCCATGGCTGAAGGTTGCCTTGACCCCTTTGGTTTTCATTGTCTGTAAGGTTATTTCAGTCTGGGCTGTTCTATTGGTTAATGTTTTTATCTGTTTATATTTAACTATCCGCATAGTTAAAGCAATGGTGTTCCCCGTAGTAACATATGGCTGCGAGAGCTGGACCATAAGGAAGGCTGAGAGAAGGAAGATCGATGCTTTTGAACTGTGGTGTTGGAGGAAAATTCTGAGAGTGCCTTGGACTGCAAGAAGATCAAACCAGTCCATCCTCCAGGAAATAAAGCCAGACTGCTCACTTGAGGGAATGATATTAAAGGCAAAACTGAAATACTTTGGCCACATAATGAGAAGACAGGACACCCTGGAGAAGATGCTGATGCTAGGGAGAGTGGAAGGCAAAAGGAAGAGGGGCCGACCAAGGGCAAGATGGATGGATGATATTCTAGAGGTGACGGACTCGTCCCTGGGGGAGCTGGGGGTGTTGATGACCGACAGGAAGCTCTGGCGTGGGCTGGTCCATGAAGTCACGAAGAGTCGGAAGTGACTAAATGAATAAACAACATTTTTTTTTTTTCTAGTTTGTATGGCGCCCAGAATCCACTGGAGTTGGATGGCTTATAAAGTCAAATAAATAATAATAATAATATTTGTTTGTTTGTGTGTGTGCCTTTGAGTTAGTGTTGACTCCTGGTGACTGCCTGGAAAAGTCCCTGCAGTTTTCTTGGCAAGACTTTTTTGGAAGTGGTTTGCCCTTGACTCTTCCTAGGGCTGAGAGAGGGGGACTGGCCCAAGGTCACCCAGCTGGCTTTGTGCGTAAGGCGGGACTAGAACTCATGGTCTCTCGGTTTCTAGCCTGGTGCCTTAACCACTACACCAAACTGGCTCTCTATAGCCCAGTTAAGGTAGCCCTAAAATACAAGTTGTTCTAGAAGTCATGTCGACTTACGTTCCAGATAAATTTGTTTCACCTGCCTGCCCTTCATAGCTGTGTATTTCCTGAACATTTTAAACTTCACCTTTATGATCTCTACAAGTGTAAACATGGATGGCTGATGAAAAATGTATCATGCTTCCAGACTTTTCTAATCTGGGCCTCTTCTTGTAATGAAATATTTTAAAAGTCAAATGAGATTGACAGCCAACTGGTCTAGTTAGTACACAAGAGATCACGATCACAACTTATTGAAAGGCATTGTTGAGCTTTCCCTGCATTTTGAATTCTGCTTGCAAATCTCTATTAAAGAAGCAACTCCTGTGGTGCTTATTTTTGTATTTATTTAATTAATAATAATGACAATGATGATACTTAATTAAATGTATATGCTGCCCAGCTCCCAGCCTTTCCGTTTCGGGGCATGCTGTTGGTATACCTATTGTATAGCAATAGAAAGTTAAAACCTTAGGAACCAATTGGAAGTTAAACCCTTTGATGAAATCTAACATGACAATGAATATGAGAGATAATTAATAAAGGTTCTGACAAAAGAGATACATCTTCATTAATTTTCTTAGCAAGAAAAGAGGAGGCACCTGACCCCAAATCTAAGGAGGTATGTCCTATAAACTTTCTCCAGCATGCCAGAGATAGATGCTTTTTACAATGGGAACATCTTCAAAGATCTTTCCTATAGATTTTCATAGCCAGGAGTAACTCTAAAGTCCTTTAGACAGACAAAGCTACCTATCTACCTATTTATGAATTTAGCTCTACTTATCTATTTCTCAGCTCATCAAACTGCAGGTGGTTTACTGTCATGCGCTGCCTACCTCCGAGTAACACATAGACACTGATTCCGTTGAAGCAGGCTCTGGTTTATTCGTAGTGTAGATACAGTAGTAGAAAAAAGCTGAGAGTGACAGGAGCGCGCCGGTGCGGGGTTTAAATACCCCGCGCCGGTCAGCGCCCCCTCACTCGCGGTTACGTCACCCCCCCTTTGTCCAACATGCTGTCTTGCCGGTAGGTGAGGGGTTGCGAGGCCCCGCTGGCGCTCCGGGATCACCCATCATCAGTTTCCCTATTCCTCCGGTGATTGCTGTCAGCTGGGCGATCTCCGTTGCGCTAGCGCTAACAGCTTGGGTGTGCCTCGCGATCCGCTTAGCCATTGTATCTTGTTCTTTAGTCTTTGTAAGTTGATGGCTACTTATCTTGAGCCCCTTCCCCTGTTTCCTTGTTATTGTCATGTGTGCCATTGCGCTGATGTCTTCAGCTCAACGACACTCATGACATACTGCCCCCTGTCCGAATAGTGCCCCCCCCCCCGGCTTTCTGGGGTTTTTTTGTTTGTTTTTTTTTCTTCCAGGAGAGCTGTCAAAATGGTTTTTTTTTTTTTTTTTGAATTTCCCGCCGGAGTGTTTTCGCCCCTCCCTTTGTTCCGCCCTCTCCCACGTGTCCCTCTAGGGTGTGTTCTTAGTGCGCATGCCCCGGTCACACCCTGGGCGTGCGCATGCTCCGGCCACACCCTGTTTGTTTGGCTCAGTTCGACGAGGAGAGAGGCGTGGCTGGTCGGGTGCTTATCAGCTCCAGGTAGGGCCCTTATTTTTATTCTAAGTGCGTCGCCTTTGTTATGTGTGCTCCTGGGCGTTGCCCCCAGGATGCACTGTTGACTTGATTGCCACTCCCCCGTGGGCCCGGGTCGGGGGGAGGGTGCTGGCGACCGCTTGTCACTGCCTCGTGGGCCCAGGGCGGGGGGGAGTGAGTCCCGGGGGGGGAGGTCCACCCAAGTCGCGGGCTTGGGGGGGCCCTTTCCCTTGGGGCACGGTAGGTGGGGGGGGCGCGGGGGAGGGGTTATGCAGGTGTCGGTTTGCTAGTCTTGCTTTAGGCTTGTCGGGGTACGCCCGGTGAAAAGCCCGGGTCAGGTCAGGCGCGTTAACGTTGTGCGCCGCCACCCATTCTGGGTGGGGGAAGTGTTTCCACCTGACCAAATAGTGTAAAGTTCCCCGTTGCCTGCGGGAGTCGAGTATGTCCCTTACGTCAAAGTGATGTTGGCCGTCGATCATCACCGGTGAGGGCAGTGGCGTGCTTGGGTGCCATCAGGAGGTGGTTGCCGGTTTCAGGAGGCTGGTGTGGAATACCGGGTGGAGTCTCCGTAGGTTGTGTGGCAGGTCCAAGCGTATTGCCACCGGGTTCACTATCTGCGTGACTCGGAACGGCCCGATGTACTTAGGCCCCAGTTTTTTCGAGGGTTGGGGCGACTTTAGGAATTTGGTGGATAGGTAGACCATATCCCCCACCTGGAACGTCGGTTGTTGGCACCGGTGCTTGTCGGCCTGCTCTTTGTAGGCCGCCTGTGCTTCCTTCAGTGCTGCCGTGATTATTGGCCACGATTCCGCAATCTTCCGTCCCCAGTCGCTAGCGTCCACCTGGGGTTCCGGGGGTTGTGGTAGCTCCGGTATGGGAAGGAAGTCGCGCCCCGAGACTACCTCGAATGGAGTTTTCCCCGTGCTCGTGTGAACGGCGTTGTTGTATGCGGCTTCGGCGAACGGGAGCAGTTCGGCCCAGTTGGTGTATGAGCGTATGAATTGTTCTAGGGTGGCATTAAGGACCTCTGTGGCTCCGTCCGTCTGGGGGTGCCAGGCAGTGGATAGGGCCTGTTGGGTCCCCGTCAGCTTTAGGAAGGCCCGCCAGAATTTAGAAGTGAATTGTGTGCCCGTCGGTCACCACACGTGCGGGACATCCGTGTAACCTGTACACGTGGATGAGGAAGAGTTTGGCTAGTTGTTGTGCGGACGGGACCGATGTGCAGGGGATGAAGTGGGCCTGTTTCGAAAAATAGTCTTTCACCACCCAAATGGCCGTTTTCTTCTGGCTGGGTGGGAGGTCCACTATAAAATCCATGGAGATTTCCTCCCATGGGCGGGAGGGTTCTGCCACCTGTTGTAAAAGCCCCGCGGGTTTGCCTGGTGCCCATTTGGCTCTGGCGCACATTGGGCAGGACGCTACGTAAGCTTTCACGTCCCGTCTTAGCGCGGGCCACCAGAATTGACGCCTTGTTAGGTGCAGGGTCTTGAGGAACCCAAAGTGTCCCGCTTGCTTGGTGTCGTGGGATCTATGCAAGATCGCTTGGCGTTGCGAGTCCGGGACATAGATTCTGCCTTCCCCCCATGCCAGGTCCTGTGCCATCGTTACCTTGTCGGGGTTTGCCAGGAACCAGGGGTCGGTTTTGAGGGCGGCGGCTAGGTCCGTGCGTATCCCCCCTGGTAGTTGCGGTTGGCGTCGTCTGGTCACCGGTTGTCCCGCCGTCGGCTGCGCCGTAGAGTCGAGCTGCCTCCGAGCGCCGCTCCGGGTGGTCACGGCCATCCCCAGTTGAGAAGCGGATAGGACCGTCCCAATGGTGTCTGGGGCGGGCTCTTCATCTTGGGGCAGTCGGGAAAGGGCGTCAGCCAGGAAGTTCTTTTTACCCGGCATGAACTTCAGCTGGAAGTTGAAGCGGCTGAAGAATTGGGCCCATCGGACCTGTTTTGGGCTGAGGCGTCTGGGCGTTCGGAGGGCCTCGAGGTTCCGGTGGTTGGTCCAGACCTCGAATGGTTGGGCGGCTCCTTCGAGTAGGTGTCTCCATGTTTCCAGCGCCGATTTTACCGCGAAGGCTTCCTTCTCCCAGACGTGCCATCGCCTTTCTGTCTCGGAGAATTTCCTCGACAGGTAGGCGCATGGTTTCAGGAGTCCTGTGGGGTCCTTTTGGAGTAGGATGGCCCCCAGGGAGAAGTCTGAGGCGTCGGCTTGGACCACAAACGGCCGTTCTGGGTCCGGGTGCGCGAGGATTAGCTCTGTGGTGAACAGCGCTTTCAACTTATTGAATGCGGTCTGGCACGCGGGAGTCCAATTCAATACTGTGCCCGGGTTCTTGGCGCGTCGGGTGTCCCCCACCCCTTTGGTTTTGAGGAGGTCCGTTAGGGGGAGGGCTATCTCCGCGAACCCCTGGGCGAATGATCTGTAAAAATTCGCGAAGCCGAGGAAGCTCTGGAGTTGGCGTCTGTTGCGGGGGCGTTCCCAGTTCAGCACCGCCTCGACTTTTGCGGGGTCCATTTCTATGCCGTCTCCGGAGATTCAGTACCCCAGGTAGTCTAGGTGCGCTTTATGGAATTCGCACTTTGCGGGTTTGGCATAGAGCTGCGCCCTTCTGAGCTTATCGAGGACTTGTCTGACTAGGGTCACATGTTCCTCGTGCGTTTTAGTGTAGATAAGGACGTCGTCTATGTAGACGAGGACCCCTTTGAACAGGTGTTCATGCAGGACCTCATTGATGAGCTGCATAAACACCCCCGGGGCCCCCGCGAGTCCGAACGGCAGCACTTTGTACTGGAAGGTGCCTAGGGGGCAGTTGAACGCAGTCTTCCATTCGTCCCCCTCCCTGATTCGGATGCGGTAGTACGCCTCGCAAAGGTCCAGCTTGGAGAAGACCTTGCCCGTGGACAGGTGGGCGAGCATATCTTTCACCAGGGGTAAGGGGTATTTGTTGGACAGGGAAGCCGCTTTTAGGCCCCGGTAGTCGGTGCAGAGCCGTAGGGTGCCGTCTTTCTTCTCCTGGAATAAGACGGGGGCTCCGACCGGTGAGCATGCTGGCTCTATGAATCCCCTCTCTAGGTTTTTATCGATGAACTCCCGGAGGGTTGCCATCTCCTTCGGGGTCATCGAGTAGATCTTCGGTCTAGGTAAGGGGACGTCGGGCAGCAGGTCAATCCGACAGTCCGTCTTGCGGTGGGGGGGTAGTTGGTCAGCTTCCGCCTCTCCGAAGACCTCGGAGAAGTCAGCGTATTGTTCCGGTAGGTCTGCTGTGGTAGCTGCGTTGTCCTGTGTAGTCGCCTCTGCTCGTCCCACAGTGGGGTTGGCTCTGCCCGCCGGAACTGGCGCCCGGTACTCGCCGTCGCCAAATGTGAAGGTGCGGGTCTCCCAGTCGATGCGCGGGTTGTTTGTCGCGAGCCATGGCATTCCCAAGACTGCAATGGGTCGTCCGATGTGGGTGACAACGAACGATGTGCGTTCGGTGTGAGTGCCCATTTGCAGGGTGACCGGCTCGGTCTGCATCGTGGCTGGTTTCCCTCCCGCTGTTGAGCCGTCCAGCTGGTGGAATGCCAGCGGCGTGGGGAGGGGGGAGCAGCGGAGGTCGAGTTTGGCGACTAAGTCGGGGTGGATGAGGTTTTTCGAGCACCCCGAGTCCACTAGTGCCGCGGCCGTGGTGGCTCCGTTGCCGGCAGAGAGTTTGATTGCCGCCATTATAACGGAGCTTTCGCCGTTCCATCGAGGTGGTCTGCGCTGCTGTCCCACCGCCTGCCTCGCAACGCGTTTCAGGGCAGGCGGGGAGCGTTTCCTGCCAGCTGGTCTGGGTCTACGGCGTCCTCTTCCCCCCAGTAGGCGTCCCAGCCTTCCTCTGGTGTCGCTGTGGCTCCGGTCATTCGGCGGTGAGGGGGCGGCGGCGGGTTAGGTGGTTTTAGGCTAGTTTTCGGGGCGGGTTTAGGCACACTGGCCGGCGGTCGGTTGGCGAAGCAATCTGCCATCTTGTGCCCCAGTTTTCCACACCTCCCGCAGGGCCCGCGATTAAATTTCTTCCTTGGGTATGTGGGACCGGCCGTCCCCACGTGTGGTGCGGGTACCTTTTGGCAGGTGTTGGTCGTGTCTTCCGTAGTTGTCATGAGGAAGGTGCGGTGCGCGTGTTCTGCTTTCCCCACGAGGTGGATCCACCCGTGTAGAGTCTCTGGGTCGTCGCGGTAGAGGGCCCATTGAAGTACGTCGCGGTTGAGCCCCCTTTTGAACATTTCCAGCAGGGTGGTCTCGGACCAGTCGTTGACCTTCCCCACGAGGGCTTTGAACTTGAGGGCGTAGTCCGGGACAGTGCGTGCGCCCTGTTTAAGTCTTTGGAGTGCGCTTTTCGCCCTCACTTTGGCTAGTGGGTCCTCAAAGTAGCTCTTCATCTCGTTGATGAAGGCGGGGAAGTTGGTGAGGGCGGGGGAGCTGGACTCGTACTGTTGGACGTACCAGTCCGCCGCCCGGTCTTGTAGTTTGATCGCCACGGCTGCGATCTTGTCCGCTTCGGAGTCATAGGAGTTTCTGTGCCTCCCCATGAACTCCCTGGCGTTCGTGATGAAGAACGACAGTTTCGCGGGGTTCCCATCAAAGAAGATGGGGAAGTCCTTTGGGGCCCGGGCGTTTTGTGAGCCCCTTCCTCTCGCTTCCCGGCCTGTGGCGTCGTCCGCCTGGGCCGTTTGTTGGCCGTCATCTGGCCCGTGTGAGTTCGGCGCCTCGCTCGGGGTGTGGACCTGTGCGGGGACGTCGTTGGGCGGCGCGGGGGACATCAACGACTGAAGCATGGTCCGGAGTTCCTTCAGTTGGGTCTCCATGGCCGCGAGTCTAGCTTGTGCGTCCCCGTCCGCGATCCGCGCTGCCGCTGGGGCCGGTTCCATCCGTGTGTCGGCGGGGGTGGGTCGCCGGTGGGGTTCAGGCCCTCCCGACCGTTGGTCCGCTTCCTCTGCCGTTGGCTGGGTTGCTTCTTCATCCTCCCCCGTGCTTACCGCCGTTGGGCTGCCGCTCCACGCCCGTGGCTGGGGTGCGATGTGGGGCGCGGGGTTCTCCGCTGGTCTCGGGAGGTATGTTGCTCCCTCCCGTGGCCGGGTTGCCTCCGTCGCCATCTCCCCTTGGGGTTGGAGCTGAGGCTCGGGTTGGGCCGGGTGGGCGTCCATGGCTCCGGGAGTCCGCGGTGCCTCTGGCCTCAATCGGTCCTCCTCTGCTTCTTGCCGTGCGGCTTGCCTCCCTTGTCCGCGTCGCGCCGGCCTCATGGTTCCTGGTCTTCTCGCCGTCTACTCCTCCCGCGGCTCGTTGTCGTCTGGTGGGGCTCGGCGAGGCTGAGTTTATGACTCTCAGCTTTATGTCATGCGCTGCCTACCTCCGAGTAACACATAGACACTGATTCCGTTGAAGCAGGCTCTGGTTTATTCGTAGTGTAGATACAGTAGTAGAAAAAAGCTGAGAGTGACAGGAGCGCGCCGGTGCGGGGTTTAAATACCCCGCGCCGGTCAGCGCCCCCTCACTCGCGGTTACGTCACCCCCCCTTTGTCCAACATGCTGTCTTGCCGGTAGGTGAGGGGTTGCGAGGCCCCACTGGCACTCCGGGATCGCCCATCATCAGTTTCCCTATTCCTCCAGTGATTGCTGTCAGCTGGGCGATCTCCGTTGCGCTAGCGCTAACAGCTTGGGTGTGCCTCGCGATCCGCTTAGCCATTGTATCTTGTTCTTTAGTCTTTGTAAGTTGATGGCTACTTATCTTGAGCCCCTTCCCCTGTTTCCTTGTTATTGTCATGTGTGCCATTGCGCTGATGTCTTCAGCTCAACGGCACTCATGACATTTACAATAAGATTAACAAAAATACAGAAATTACTCCCTTTAAATCAGAGCTCAGCAGTGATGATTTTTATGGATTTTGTTGGCTTGTTACCTATCATAATGTTCATAAAGCATAACAGCCATGCAAAAGTCATAAAAACCATCTGCCAAAGACCATTCCCTGCTTTGAGAAACACCAGCAGAGAGGGTGCAAGGCATAGCATTGAAGGCAAAGTGTTTCAAAGTGGGGAGGGGGCAGCACTACCTGGAAGAACTACATTCCCCAGTCACATCCACCCAGCCCACCAGAGCGGGGAGGCAGGATATGCTGTGGGTCCCTTTAGTTAGGGAGGTACATCTAGTGGGGCCAAGGAAAGGGGCCTTCTCTGTGGTGGCTCCCTCCCTTTGGAACATCATTCCCCCAGATATTAGATTGGCCCCCTCCTAGCTCGTTTTCTGGAAGGCCCTGAAGACGTGGTTCTGTCAATGGGCCTTGGGACCCCTGGCTGCTTCAGAGTCAATCAAATGGTTGATGTGTATGTGTTTGCTGCTGCTGGGGGGTGTCTATTGTGTTTTTAAGGTTCTTAATTCTGTAAGCCTCCCGGAGTCACCGTGTGTGAGTTGGGCGGCCTTATAAATCTGTTTAATAAATAAATAAATAATGAATAAATAAGGACAGTCTTCAGGCCAATGTTTCACTGATCTGTTGAAGGGATCGGATTCCCTACTTCCCAAGATTCCCCTTGAAGAAGACCATCTATGAGGTATCTTACAGCCAAGCCATGTTGAGCTTTATAAGTCAAAACTGCAAAATGCCCTGGACTCAGAAACATTTTTGCATTTGTCATTTGCAAACAATGACGCAACTAGAAAGAGGTGTTGAATTTATAAATCTCATTTATATAGTCCCTACCCAACTGTATACTGATGAATATGCATTTTCCAAGATTATGTGGGGGGAAATCATTATTCCGCCCCCCCTTGAGTTGCTATACCTGTTCAAACAAATGTTTCTGTCATCTACAAAGGAGAACAAACTTTCTCATTGAATATATTTATAAATAGGGCCTACAACAAAATGTTCTAGCACAGAATGTCTCAACTTAGAGTGCTAGCCAGCCATATTCATTCCCAGAATGTTTCATTCCATGTCCCATTTCCTCTTGTACTCAACAGTTTTAGATCCTGCCAACAATTATTCAACGTTCCAGGGTCACTCCATCCTCACTGAGATCCTGACTCCACTCTTTCCCACCTATGTATCTTTTTCCATTTTTGTAAAGTTCAGGATTTTTACTTTATCTCCCTCTTTTAAATATATGATACCATTTTGGCTTAGAATCCAGCACCATATTTGGAAATGAGCTTGTTCTTGGTGTATAGGATGCAGAGAAGTACACCTTTCCCCTTTCTCTTTCTCAGCGTAAGTGTTTATAGTAATCATTCACTTCAAGTTTTTATAGTCTACCTTCTATCCAAAGGATCTCATGGTGGGTTATAATCCAATCTTTTTCTTTCTCTCCCAAGTTTGTTGCCAATTTAAAATGCCTCCCAAAAGACCTTTGCTTTAGAAGCACAAGAAAGTAAGAGTTAATAATTACATCAGCATGGAATAAACATTAATTATGCCTCCCTATAGTGTGAACATAAATAAAAGGGAATGTTTCTTAAATTAATCAACCTCTAAAACAATCAATCAAAAAGACTTCATGCACTCCAATTAATGTGTTTACATATGATTGTTTGCTAACAAGGGAAGATATCCACAGAATCATTTTCATTTGAAGGAAAGCAATGATGGAGTGGGGTGGGGGTTGTCTTTATTGTTCAATGCAATGTATATACTGCATTTTCTGCCAAAGTGTTTGGCCTTTTTAATCTTTTCCCATTTCTCTCTCTCACTTTGTTCAGGTTTCTGAAACTTACTCTATCTGTTTGTTATTAAAGCTATTCCTTGCCTTTGTGATCATATAAGCATTCAAAGCAGCTTATAGCAGTAAAACAGAATACAAAATATAAAATGCGATAGCAAAACCAATACAACTAAAACAAAAATCAAAATCATTCATGTGGCACCTTCAAGCATTTCAACGGGCTTTTGAAAACTGGATATATTTTGGCATCTTAATTATAATTGGGCAGCCCGACTTTAATATGAAGTGAATAGCCTGACAGGTTTTCTTGCTGCCATAAATTTATGCCAGTTGAGGTTTCCAAACTATCTTTAAAGACAACTCTTTATAGTTCACATTATAGTAATCCAGCCTGGATATAACTACACAAGCCTTTCTAAATAAAGCCACCACTGATGAATCAACAAAAGCATTTTTGTGGATAAATGACCTTAGTGCATCAATAGAGGTATACTAGACTCCAAAATTCAACACAACCGTTTATGAGTAATTGAGCCCTTCAACCCAGATGTGCAGTTTTTGCATCTGCAGCTCCATTTCATCTGGAACTGTAGAATACTTAGGTTTTTCTCTACTTCCTTGGCATTAGTAAATAGAAAGAAGAAGAAATCCAACATATATTGATTACACATTTGAATAATGGCATCACAGTTTCATGTTCACATTAAGAAAATATGGGGACCAAATGACACCCTGAGGGTCAAGGATTGGAACAGCAGCTCCCTAACAACTGGCTGTATCCTATTTTGTAACATAGCCCCTCCAGGTCTAAACCAGGAACAACAATCCAGAAGGGAACATCGGTGGCTGTATTAAAACCACTGAGTGTTACTAAACTCTGCTTGAAAGTTGGATCAAATAGATCTAAATAATTATATCTTCTATGGTCAGTTTTTCTCTCCCCCAACAAATTATTTTTCCCTCCCTTTCTTCTTTTTGCAAAGTAAATGTTCTGTAGGAGACATTATTTTGAATGGAAGTTCTAGTTCTGTTATTTTTATTTTAGCTAATGTCTCCAACCTAATGCAGATGAGTTACTTCAGCATTAGCCTGGAGCAATGGACATAATTTATAGCCAGGCCAGCATAACTGTGCTGGAAACTTCATCCATTTCAGTGCTGCAGCTAGGTTTAAAAGGTCCAATGTTCTTTTTCTACTGGTTTTAAAATATATATTTATTTATTTCTGGGTGATGATGGCTAGAAATAGGCAGGTAGGAGAAAGCTTTCAGCTCAGGAAAAATATCTCACCCATTAGTGTCTTTTGCTAATGGACCACCATCTAATCCACATGTGGGATCCCAAAGAAAGGACCATTGCTGATTCTTCAGTATCACTGAAGACCTCAGATTCTGAGCATTCTTAGTTCTGGGCCACGGCAGCATGCAGACATGAAACATCAGCATAAGACATCATAACCTCAAACCAAAGAACACTGTACCAATGAACTAACATCTACATAAGGTCTGTCTTGTTCTGATTAAATCTGTGTCCCAAAAGGACTGAAGGCTAGCTTCTCTCCAGTATCATTTGTCACTTAAGGAGTAAGCCTTTTTTCTCACAGCTGACATTTTCATGTCTCTCTGAAGGTGAGCAATAAAGCAATGTTATTGCAATTGTTTCACTGATGGGGAAAAATGTCTCGCATTACCTTTTGACATACAGTGCATTGTTCCTGAGAGATCTGCACAATTGGAAGGGAATCTGTCATAAGTGAAACACCTCATTTTTTTTAGATAGCCCCAAAATTTACATGTGTAAAAGGACATCTGTAATTTTCTCATATTTACCTAATAGTCTCTAATGGATTCAGGCCATGCTTTTCATTTACTGCAGATGTGATAACTAAACTGTCAGTTATATTTCAGCTCTTTCTTTCATCTTTCCCTAGAGCCAATGAGGAAAGATTAGAAATTGACAGTGGTTGCTAGGCTAAAAGGAGCATGCATCTAAAGCCCAGGTTGACAAATGCTCTCTAGGTAGATCATTGTAGGGCAAACACAAAATTGGATTATGTGGTTATGTAAATAGCAAAGTAGATCAGTGTCCCTAAAATGTCAAATCAAATTTTAATTAATTACAAAATAGCATGATTTTGCTGTGCTGATTATACTAGGGAACAATCTTATAAGCTTCCAAATGGAAACAAGATGAAGTGGTAAAACCTGGACATCAGAATCTAACAGAGGGGTATGATTTGATTTCTGATTTCTAAAATCACTGTGTTAGCTAAAACTGAAAGTAACTAAGATGTCTTCCATGGGATGTTAAAATAGTTCTCAAGAATTCTGTTCATCAAAGGTATCACCGAAGCTTTAAGCCTGGTTACTGGAAAATCTGCCCTGATCCATACAAATCTTTCTTGGCATTTATAAGCACTGTTTCTTTCCATATGAACTTGACTGTCCTTGAAAACATTTTTGAGGGCCTGTTTCTGTGATTCTCTACTTGGAAAGCCTGAGCAAATGTGAACTGGGTACTGGGCCTTCTTGGAATTGGCACCTCTATTATTGCTTTGGCACCAAGAGCACCCATTGTGATATGCTTATGGAACTGCATGATTATATCTATTTGCTGCTGTCTCTTCTATCCTTCCATTATTTAATTAAAGAATTTCTATCTTTAGTTTTTTTTTAATACACACATCCACAGAACACATGCATGCAGAGATTTATTAAATATCTGACTAATGATCTAAACAGTTATGCCAAAACTTTCTCAATGGAAAAGCAGGCTACAGGCAGTTTCAGCAGAGCAGAGCAGAGCAGAGCAGAGCAGAGCAGAGCAGAGCAAAGCAAAGCAAAGCAAAGCAATGAATGAATGAATCAATCAACTGATTTATCCAACCAAGTTTGTGAAGCCCAGCCATGATTTAGGCTAGCACCTATGATTTTCTAAAAGATAAACATGATGTTTAATAAAAGCCATGGAGTGTAGGACCATCATCCATTGCTATATTCTTTTTTAAAAAATGGGCAGAATCAACAGAGAATGTTAAGATATAGCCTGGGCTGGATTAGGGCACAGTAGGACTCCTCCATTATTTAACTTGCAACTTCACATAAGAAGAGGATCATCTGGGATATGCACAAAAGTAGTGTGAATGTTTGCCATCAGATATAGAGAGTAGACCATTTTTCTTGTAATTGCAGACTATATCACTCTAAAATTGCATCTGTTGAGTAGAGGGGAGGATTATCTCTCAGTTTGATTTCATGTCCTTCTGTGTGCTAAGCTATAGCCAAGGTTTCTTTCAATATTTACTGCATATCGTAATCTTTACTAACTACACATTATACCACATTGCACAGAGTAAGTCTCTATTGCTCAGGGCTGAGGATGCCTTGTTCAGGCATAGGAAAGTTAGCAAGGTTGAATCGATTCTGTTCCTTCTGATTCCACTGATTTTTTTTTTTAATAAAAAAACTTAGCAACATCTTTTGAATGAACAAAGCGCAGGGCCCCCTGCCTCCATCAGCTAGTCAAATCAAATGGGATGCCTACATCTTGAATAAATTATTTGGAAAGAATTTTGCACATGCACAGAAGCAGTTTTATAGAATTGAATCCACCTGTTCCAGTGCTTCAAATCAAAGCATTGGATCAGCTTAATTTTCTGAATCATTTTGAATTATTGGATCACATTAAATATACAATTTGGATCCAATCAATAATTTAAAACTGAATCACTTACTTCTACTGGGTAGAGTAGACCAGTAGAGTAGAGTAGTGTTATAGAGGCCTTGATTTTACTACTTGCTCTATAAAGGGAGGAAAATACCAATAAAATATCTGTTGATATTGTGAAGGAAAAGCCTCCATATTTTACTATACAAGTACATCATAAATGTGTTCACTATCACTTCCTTCTTTTCATTGCAAAAGCCAACACTATTCTAAACAGTACAAATGCAGAGAATTCTTTTTATGATTAGTGTTCAATAATTGTCAGTCCACCAAGAATAGGTCTCTCTACATTTTGTTGACAAATCGGTTCCTGTGCTTACAGTACTCTCGACCGATCTTGAATCTTAGTAGACTTTCAGGAAATATTTTAAAATCATGGCTCAAATGAATGTCTCAACTTTTGTTCCATCTAGTCATTTCTGGGCACCCAAGGTAGCATTTGTCCATAGATCCTCTGTCAGAAATGTTTCTTAGTTTTGCTATTTGAAATCCTTTGAATAGGATGGATCCTATACAGAAGTTGAGAGTTTTTGCAAGCAATGCACATGGTGTTCAACCAAGCCATGGGCCATTCTTGGCTATTTAGTCAGCCTTAGGAGAACATCAGTGAAAACCAAGAAAGTAAGTTTAAGTCTCCTACTTTCTATTCAATACTTAAAAATATTTGAGATTATGAATAAGATACATACTGTTTTTTTGGCCCATGCTTCAGACTTTAACAATTAATGGGTTCATTTCAACGATCGTATGAACTCATTTCAATCTCATATTATCCTGTTTATATAAATTAGACACTGTGCACCACAGGCTGCCTTGGTCTTGCCGCTCAATATTGGGCTAGAGAGGGCTGTATCCAAGTAGATATTCAGCTGTTACTGCTTAAAAGAAAAAGCCCTAATGCTTCAATACTTATTACATCTCTACAAGGAATGATCTATTCTTCAAATTCCACCTACAATTGCAGATACCCTGAGAGAAGTGCAATAGGCTTCAATTGGTTCCTTAAAAGAAAACAAAAATCATAATGTGAAACAACCACAATCTCAGCCTTGAATTATTTGCTGGCTGCTGATAACCTAAAGACTGCCAATTTTCCTCCCTTTTTCCCAAGCCACCTTTGCTGTTTAAGCAGAACAGCTGGGGAAGTGACAGAGTGTTCCAGTCAAGAGGTCCTTTAAATGAACAGAAGCAACAGGGTCATGGATACTGGTTTCACTCCGTGCCTGGGTGAGAGACATGATAGCTATGTGTCACAGAGGAAAAACCTTGATATTTGGCAGCCTGAAAAAGACTAACCAGGCTATCACAGATATGAACCAGCCTATAACAGGGCACACTGCTTTCCTGGGTAGTGTGAGAGGTTGTACAGGAAATCAAAAGACTGAGAAAAAGGGTCTCAGGCATGGAATAAAGGAGAGGAACCAAGAATGTTGAAGTTGCAAAGGGGAGAAAGAGAAAAAATGATCAACAAATCCCCGACTTTCCTTTCTTTGTGGCTGAAATGGAAATTGAATGTTGGTACTTTGCCTCCCTTATGGCTCACCTAACTAAGCTTGAAGTCCCTAAACACCAGAGGGCCTTTACTCTGGCATGATGCCATGCCCTTCCCTCAGCTGGCCTCGAAGGCCAATGCAGGAGGTTTCCTTACCCAAGAGACAATGCCCCTGTGACTCTGGACACACAGAAACAACAGAGCACGTGCTTCTCCCATGCCTCCAGAGACATTTGTACTAGCCTCATTTCAACATTATTGCATAAATACCCAAGGTGCACAAGACAATTCTACACCTCCCTGCTGCTTTCAGATACCAACCCTGCTACAATATACAGTGTTGCCAGATTCTGCAGAACACTGCTCAAAAGTCGTCAGATGATGATCAGTGCCATGAACTAGACTTAATGAGCACCTAGTCTGCCATATTAGAGTGCTCTGTAATTTGATATAGTCTTCCACATTTTAACCTTTTATGTTCCCCTACACCCATCAAATGCTCCTACCCCTTCTTTTAGATTCTTATAGACTTTTCTGTTTTAATATCTTCTAGCTTTTCGTATTTTTTTTAGACTCTGATGAATCTTCTATGCTTTTCAGTTGACAGTACCCCACCCTCCTTAAGCTGGTCTATGACTGTAATAAAGATCTGATCTGATGTTGTTGTTATTGTTGTTGCTGAGAATGAAGGCCTCTTCACTGAAGATTACAGACCATAATGTTGGTTCATTGTGAGTTGGTAGATATTTTTCCACTTTTCTAGGCTTGAGAAAGAGTGACTGGCCCAAAGTCCCCACCTGGCTTCTGCAACTGAGGAGGACTACAAACTGAATTTGCCAGGCCAGCACTTTAACCACTACACCACACTGGTTCTCATCTATCTTTTTCTCTATCCTCTCTATCTTTGCACATCTCTATCATCTATCTATCTATCTATCTATCTATCTATCTATCTATCTATCTATCTATCTATCTATCTACCTACCTACCTACCTACCTACCTACCTACCTACCTACCTACCTACCTACAAATCAGGAATTTCAGTCCACCATTGCTGTCAGCAGCAAAGCATCTCACCTATGCAGAGCGTGCGCAAAGATTTGGATCAAATATGCCTTCTCCTTGCATTGTGCTCAGGGAATTAAATAATTACAGTGCTAAACCTGAGTTGAGGCTGCTGTAGAAGAAAGGACTGTCTCCAGTTCTTTCCGCCTGGCAAGACAAACCTCATCTCACGGGCACCGAAGCAAATTATTATTGGCTTTTCCAATAATAAGGAATGGCACTGTGCCTCTCTAGCAATAGCATTTTAGCCTGGGAGAATCATCCAATAACAGTAACTATACTATAATTTTAAGTGACTATCAATGTGAATACATCTGCGAAGAATAATGCTATCTGTGAGTTAATCCCCATTTTATTTTCATTTTTTAAAATGTATATACCACTTTTCCTTTGCAGGAAGAATGGCATATACAGTAAATGGATACAACCCAATGGATCACAGTTTCATGGAGGCACACTGCAAAAGGAAAAGAAAAGAAATGGGGGAACACAGAAAATGATGAATAGTGTCTAATCCAGGGTTTCTCAGCCAGGGTTCCATGGATCCCTAGGGACACTAGGGTTTCCCAGGGAGATCACAATTTATTTAAAAAAAAATATTTCAAATTTGAGTGACTTCACATTAAAGAGGTAAGTTTCATTCTTTATTTTCAGTTAAAGAATACCATGAATGCATCTATACAGGCCTACATGTGAAATGAATATAATAATTTTGTAACTTCTGGCCTATATTTGAGCCTGAATGTGCAGGGCTTCCCTGAGGCCTGAAGAATATTTCAAGGGTTCCTCCAGGGTCAGAAGGTTGAGAAAGGCTGGCCTAATCTGTCTTTGAAAGCCCTCCAAGATGGGAGCTATTGCCACATGCTGTTGAGTCAAATCCTTTAGACTAGCTCAAACTTTCTACCCTTCACTGTTGTTTTAAAAAGACGGATAGGAACTTCCCATTATGTAATGCAAATGTGATGAGCCGACGAGCCCTCCTTGGAGATTGGTTGAAGTTAATACATTAAGAAAATCTAGTACTTCTTTCATTTGTCCAATTTGCTTTACTCCTTTGGAGTCCCTGGCTGAAAACTAGGTCCAGTGCATCTGTATGCACTGTAATTTCTTGAACGAGGAAGAGGAAACCTCTTCTGAGTTATCTCTACAATCAATTTATCTATCTGAAGTACATCTTCAGCTCCATTGTCTTCTAAGAATTCAGCTGCCTCCCTGACCTGTTTTCCTATTTCAGTTCTGCTAGTATATATTTTCTACTGCTGATATAAGAATAGTTTTCAGAATCTCTCTTTTCTTGCAACCTTTCTTGCTTGCCTGTATGTTTTTACGCTAGTTCGGATGTTCCTTCTAGTGTTCACAGTGTAAGCTTTCCATTTTCTAAAAGATGCCTTCTTGTATCAAATAGTTTCTCTGCCAATGCTTATTAACCATGCTGGCATCTGGTTTCATCCGAACTTCAAACAAGAAACTTTCTCCCTAGGAAGTGTTACTTGACAGCTAGCAAGAAAGTCAGCCAGCCAGCTCTTGGAATAATGGCAGGGATGGGATACTGAAATAGTGTAAATGCTTCAACCCACTTAAAAATGTCCTACTTTCATCAAGGATGAAGGAAGACAATATGCTAAACATGTTATGAAACACCTGCCTGATTATAAGTGGCCTACAAAAAAAAAATCATGTACCAAAAAAAAAAGGGAGAAAAAATACTTGTTCCCACTGCAATCAGAAATAACAGTCGAGAAGAATAAACAGACAGACTTAATGGTATGTTGTTTTTTTCCCCCATATTTGCAGAGAAGCCAGAAAGGAATTGAAAAGACTTGGAATGGCTCAGTTGCATTACTTCGGTAAGAGCCTGTTGACTTACCGTTCCTAACTATTTTGACATAACTGCCTATGGTCATGTCTGGGCAAACACTAGGAGCTCTAATTAGCTTGGGTGGGACAATTCATGCTGATTAAAGGACTCATTAGCCAATACAAAATGCCTCTGGAAGCTGATGTAACCAGGGAACTTGAAACAGAAGAGCAGAAGCCTTCAGAGTAAGCTGATCTGCAGGGGATAAGGAATAGCTGGAAAAGGTTCATCTTGGTTTTTTTTTTTTTGTATGCAGTAAGTATTCTGCACTTCGACTACTGTGATGTCAGGTATAGAAGAAGTATGTATGAAGAAGAAGGTCCATTTCTCCTGTTGAAAAGCAGTCTCCTGCGTGGCCTATCTATGCGTTTGTCAGCTATATAATTTGAGTCCGTGTGATATGCTTGCCCACTTTAAGAAATGCTTGAGTCCCATTTAAACTTTGAAACTGCTTTGAGATTGCTTTTTAATGGGAAGTAGTAGAAACATCGTTTAAAAAATAAATTCCTAAATTCAAATCCTCTATTACCTAAAACTCAACATAACCATTAATCATTATATCACACAACACCAATTATGTGAGTAATGCCTTTTCAAGCTAAGTTTTCTGAGGACCAGATAAACTGGGCTCAGTGATTTCTTAATTTTCAATTTATCAGTAAAGCCTAGAATGTTATCTACTGTCGCTTATATTTGTCTTGCATTTTTAGACTAGATACCCAGAACTTGTCTCCCCAAAAAGAAAACCTATCAGTTTCCTTTCCTCTGTCCATCAAAATCTACACCAGATCTTCCCAATGTAAAAGCTCTCCAGATGTGAGGATTTCTTCATCTAACATGGCTATTGCTGAGAATTCTGGGAATTCAAGTCCACACATCTGGTGGCCATCCAGTTCAGGTAAGACTGATCTATATTAATATTTATGCCACTTAGGATACTATTTTCTGGTCAGGTCATTCATTGCTGCATCAGTCTTAGACACCACCCCCTTTGAACTCATATTAGTATTCATTAAGCATCAATGATCCTGTACAAGAAAAACTTTACCAAGTTAGCCTACTTTTTGATAATGTCTGTTCTGCCTTTTGGGTTATTTTAGCACTGTTTCATTAGTCTGTTAGTTTGTTCTATCCGCAGTACCTTCACTGTTAATCTCTGCAGATGTTCCATGCAAAAAAGTAAAATCTATTTTAGACCTTAATTGCTGAGCAAGTATCTTCCATAATTTGCTGTTCCTTGCATTTCTTCAAAAGCTTGACAAACACTTACTACTGTAGTTTTGCTTGACAAATACAAATGTTTGAATTGAATATCAAATCTCTTGCTTGCTTGTATCCGTGATCTATCTATAATGTTAGATCAGGTTACTCATGTCCACCCTTCCCAGTATGTAACATAATATGTATGTAATGCCTCTGGTAGTTATATGTACATAGCTGTGACTCTCTCTGTGTGTATGTGTGTGAATATGCATATGTCTGAAAGAGAGACAAAATGTAAGTATCTTTGGATATTAGATTTCTTATGCAGCAAGCATCAGGAAACTTTCTACAGACCGTGCATTTTTCTCCTGTTCAGATTAAAATTCAGTCTAAAACAGAATTTCTAGTCCAACTCCATCCCAGCTGGAACTGGGCATGGTGCAACTAGATGTTGGATTTGATGGTCTTACAAGGGAAGAAGGTTCTTCGTGCAGCTATGGGTATTATTTCAGCTGTGAAGCATATAGCTCATCCCTTACTACCACTCTGTACTTTATAGGAAGGGTGGGCAGTAGCAGACCTCCAGATACCTGGCCTGCTTTACAATGCCTTTCCCTCTCTGTTTGCCAACCCTGATTTAAAATAAGCACAAACTAAATCTGAACAATTGTGTTCATACATTTCAAATGTTTTCAGCTCACATGTGGTGAGCAATTTTAGAAATACCAAACTGAAGTGGAAAAGAACTCTGTTGCTTTCCTTCCTTCCTTCCTTCCTTCCTTCCTTCCTTCCTTCCTTCCTTCCTTCCTTCCTTCCTTCCTTCCTTCCTTCCTTCCTCCCCCCCTCTCTCCCCAGTTGTTCTCTTAGCTGTTGCTGGCCTCAACACTTTCCTTACCCACATATAGAGCTTGAATATTAATATATGTTATTTATCCACATCAATAGTCTTTAAGTGCATCATCTGAATCTCTCTTTCTCTTTGTTTCAAGGTTACCAGAATGACAACTCTTTAAACAGTTTAACAAACTTAGTAACTTCAAAGTAATGAACTTCAGAGGATTCAAAGTAAATTCCCAATGTTCCCCAACTCTGGGTGGTATGACCCTCACCCCCTGATTCATTCATTCATTCATTCATTCATTCATTCATTCATTCATTCATTCATTCATTCATTCATTCATATATATATATATATATATATATATATATATATCAAAGTTTATTATTAAGTCAAATGAGAAAATGGGTAAAGGTCATAGTTTTCTGCCTGCACCAGTTCTCTCAAGTACAATTTTGGCATGACATTCCAAATGCAAACCTTGCACTGTTGCAAATTCACCTAGAACTCCAGTCATGGGGAACTAAGCTACATGATCTGTAGAGTTCTATGGTGCAGCTATTACCAAAGCATTCCACTTTGGAGCTGTAGAGGAGGAAATTGCATCCTGTAAAAGTTCTGCACCTGGGGAAATCTAGTTTTGAAGGTTTCATTTGAATAATAAAAAAAATAATCTCAGAAGCAAATCTGCTCACTCAGAATTCTTTGCTTGCATGCCAATTTTCCAAGTATGTAGAGAGGAGTAAAGCTTATTTATGTTCTTGTATAAGTATCTGTTCCTGACCACAGTGATGCCAAAATGGTGAAAAGTATGTTGCGGTACCCAAGGGCAAGTTCCATCCTTTCATACTTATGTTGTGATGTTGTTTATCAGTAATGTAGGGGTGGAGTTCCATCACTTGTTCTTTGTGGACACCCATGCATCCCTGCCATTTTACCTTTGGGGCACTCAGTGTTATCAAGCCAATGTAGACTAAAATGATACAGTCTTGTAAAAATGGCATGCAGTGCTTCTCCTGCTTCCATAGCAAAGTTCTCAGTTGGAATCAGTGCAAAAGCTGGCTCTCAAAGACAACTGCTGAAGAGATCAGTTTTTATGATTTTGGGGGTGGACGGAAGCCTGTGGTTTCAGATTTAGCGTGGAAATAATGATTTGAAGTGAAGTTGTTGCAGAAAGGGAGGCAAAGCAAGGTGAGCTGTTCTGATATAGCATGTACCAAATCCTGCCTTTTGTAGATTTGCTCCGTGGCTTTCCATGAGCCTTTTTCTCATGAGACCATGGATTGTTCACAAGCATTCCAACTGCTGGGAGTGAAGAGGAGAGAATGGTCAGCATTAAAATAGTGACAAGTCATGCAGTCTAGAAACAGCTTCCACACCGTTAACATGAGAGAGCTGGGCAACTTCCTTTCAACAAGGCATTGGGTGATGCACCCTTCTGAACTTGCTTTATGAAGCAACATGCCTCCTTTCATTCCTCAACAGAGAAGCCAAGTTGCCATGTCGCTTCACTTTCTGTCCCCCTGACTGCCTCCTCTGCCACATCTAGTAATGTTGCCCATGTGCAGAAATCTCTATGACTGCTGTCAGTTGAGGCGGTATTGCTTTGATACTTTAGCATGAGGGATTCCATCATCACTATGCCACAGTGAGACAAATAGAGTCATCTGTGGAGCGTGAAGCATCTTGTAGATGGCAACTGCCCCACCAAAACCTATAATATAATTACTTGTAAGTCATGTCTTTAATTATTTTCTCCTTTTACTACATTAAGAAATCATTTCTGGAACTGTCTGGAGGTAGCATAAGGATTGGGAGGGGGCTCATACAGTGTAACTGTCCTAACAAGCAGGAACCACCTGAGACAAGGAATAGGTCTCTAGTGTTTTATTACTGCTACATTAGACAGAAAATCCTAACAAACTGAAGAAGTGTGAGAAAACCCATGCAGATAAACCCCAAAAGTCAAGGCGGGTCTGTTCTGTGTCTCTTTGAATGACAGCTCAAATTCTCACTACTATGCATGCGTTTTCCCCCCTGGGTAGGGGACCCCTCCTGCTCACCATCAGTGCTCATGACAGTAACTTTACCTTAAAAGTTTCTATGTGTAGGTATGTACGTACAGTATATACTGTACATCAGCAGGAATCTTTGTGGATTAAGGCAATAAATCCACCCACCCACCCACCCATCAATCCTAGGCCAATTTTGTTACAGTTTGAAGTACTTCTTGTACTTCTGAACCACTGCCTAAGCAATCCACCTTATCTGAACCTGCATGCAATGTTTGGATTCCTAAGGGACATATTATAATACCACTGTGTTCAAATCTTTCTCTTCTACTCAGACTTACTTCTGTTCAGTTACTCCCATCAGCGCTAGGTCCCCCCTGCTGCTTTGTTAAAATATCTCTGAACAGCCAATGGACTGCCTCTAATGAACTTTTCTTCCAGGCCCATCCAAAATGTCATTGTCTGGAGTCCAGAAAGCAAGTGAGAGAGGAAGAAAGCAAGAGAATCCAGCTGGCTCTGAGGCTGGAATGAGTTTCCAGGCCATATCACACAGGGCCATTTTAAGTCAATTCTAGCCCATTCTGCATTAATTTGCATTTTTTAAAAAAAGGTCTACCCCATAATTTCTACTTAATTATGCTTTTTAAAAATCATATTTTAACACCAACTGCAAGCCAGCTGAGTGACAGATACTAAAATAAAAGGAACACATTTCAAAATGTATGTTTTCTTAAAATATGCCTTTTTCAGCCATTTGGTGCTTTATTTTTGCTCATCTGAATCGTAAAATTCAATGAAGCACGAAATCTAAAAGATAACTCTATTTGGATCCACACATTAGAAGAAAGTGGCTGATCAGTTCACTTTGTGCAGAAATGTACAGTGATCATATTTGTTAAGCATGTGTAGTTTGATGGCTATGTGAACATAAACAACTGGGTTATGTCCATCTGTCTGTCTGCCCATCCGTCCATCTGTCCATCTGTCCATCTGTCTGCCCATCCATCCATCCCTCCGGTCATCCGTATATCTGTCTGTCCATCCATTTTTCTATCCTTCTCTCTGCCTGTCCTTCCATCTGTCCATCCATCCATTTTTCCATCTGTCCATCTATCCAACCATCTGCCTGTCCATCCTTCCATCTCTGCACCTGTCTGTCTCTGTCCGTCAATCTGTCCACCCATCTGTCCATCTGCCCATCCATTTCTTCTGTCCTTCCTTTTGTCTGTCCATCCGTTGGTTTTGTCTGTCTGTCCCTGCCTTGTGTTTCTTCACAGTAACATGAAATGGTTCTCTTGAGCATTCCTAGTTCCTCCTCTGTGAAGCGGTTAGATGGGCCCTGACAAATGTAGCTTAAGGCCGTCTTCTCTGCTGCCTTCAGGCTGGCATTGCCTCTCTGGCAGAATGTTAGAACAAGCTCTACTGGATACAAATGAGGTTGGATAGAGAAACAGCTGGAAAGTGCAAACGCTGCCCTCAAAAGAAGTAAGTTATTTCATTCACGGAACTACCAAGGAGAAAACCACACCCCTACCAACATGGCAGGCAAGCTACTGTATATAAACAGGGAACAAACCCCACAATCACCAGCACTGATGATGTTACCTAGTCAGGTAATGAAACGTCTGCAAGCCAACAACCCAGCTCAGAGAGCACCAAGGCCTCCACAGTTTATCTTCTCCTTAGGAAATGATTTCTCAGAAGTTCTCCTATATAATTTGAGTGAGGTGGGGCAGAATTATCCCAACTATCACTAAGCCTAGTCTAAAGGTAAACAGAACACTCAATGTCCAGTGCATACCAGTTTCACATATTTCATTCTATCCTATTTTTATATTAACCTGGATTTTTTTTTTAAAAAACAGACCTCTAAATGACAGCTCATTTAAGCTCTAAATGACAGCTTTAAATACACATTTAAGTAACTTTAAACTAGTGTGTCACAAGCTACACGTTTTTAAAAGCTCTTCTTCCCTTTAAACTATGCATTACTATGACCTATTTATCCTAAAGTGTGCACTTCTTATGCATTGTGGTGCACTGTTTCGAGTTTAGATGTTTTTTCTAAAGCTTGGAGACATGAGAAATCTGATGGCTAACTGCACACTTAACCACCTATTGGGTGCAGATTGCTTTGTTTCAAAATGTGGAATACACTAATCTTCTTAACCATCTGTATTTGAGCCTGGGGCAGCTTATTCCAAACCTGGAAAATGTATTCTCTCTCACATTTTTCAGAGTTTCACTTTTGAATAAGGCAGGCCTGTAATGGAAAGGAGAGCTGAGATTTTATAAACAGTATTTTTTCAGCATCATTTGAGTTGTGACAAAGCAGCTGACAAGAGTAAAATACAGACATGGTCTTTAAATAAGGATCCCGCCATAGACTTTGAAAGCAATTAAAGATCCTGCACCACCATTTATTATTCACTTACTTTTTAACCATTTTTAAAAAAAAAAAAACAACTTTTACTGTCTCTGTAAAATGCAGCCCTTTTATTCCTCATAATCATCAAGATTGATTTTATGCCTCATAACAGTTAAATGCCTTTTTAAAGCATTAAATGTAGTGTATAAAGAAGCATTGAAGCAGAGCATTCATCACCACCCCCACCCCCCAAAAATGGGGAAAGAAGTGTCGTAAAAGTGTTTTCAGCTTTGGGTAGGTAATTATTTTCAGCTCTTTAAAAAACGGATAAAGAAAGGATGAGCAAACCAGTCCTCCAGAAGATATCTCCATAACATACAACAATTAAGGAGATTCAGTGAGACGACGTGTATTTTGCACTGTTAAGCTACAGAATGACCTTAAAAGTTGGGGTATTTATAGAGCTGACTCTGCGTTTGAGAAGGCCCTGGATCAGGTCTCCCCAAGGTGACCCTCTTTTCTGTAATATGGCTCTGGACCATTGCGGAGAATACTGGGAGAAATCAAAGACAAGCTGTCTCAGTGATCTTGGAGTGTTGTGCTGAAAAAAAGGAAAAAAAAAAGAAAATCAGGGATGGGACAGGAAGTGGACACTGGCAGCTGTCCAAGGCAACCAGATGTTAACATCCTTTAGCTCATTAGTTCCAATTAATGTGTAGAATTCAGCCACCATTTACCTCATTGCTATAGGTGATTTGTTTTATGACTCTCTTGATCATCCTCTTCTTTTCTTCCAAAGGACTCTCTAGACTTCTGATGTTTATGGTGTTTGCATGGACCAGTTATTTAATCTCTGAGTGATCTGCAGTTTCCTTTCCTTGCCTATATATGTTGTGCACCTCTATTTTCCTCGAATGACAAAGGATTGATGGTCAGGTATGGGAGAATCTGTTGATTTTCCGCCGTATAAATTTTGCATAGGTTTGCTCACTGTTCCATTCTCTTCCATTTCAACACTGATCTACAATGGCTAAGAATCTTGAAGTCCATATTTTCCTCCCTGTGTTAATCTAAAATATAGAGAGCCAGTTTGGCGTGGTGGTCAAGGCATCAGGCTAGAAACTGGGAGACTGTGAGTTCTAGTCCTGCCTTAGACACAATGCCAGCTGAGCCCAAGGTCGCCTTGAGCCCAGCTGGCATTCTGAGTTCCTCTCGCTCAGCCCTAGGAAGGAGGCCATGGCAAACCACTTCTAAAAAATCTTGCCAAGAAAACTGCAGGGACTTATCCAGGCAGTCTCCAAGAATCAAGCACCACTGAATGGATAAAAAGAAGAGAATCTAAAATATACCTTAATCTGTTTAAACTGTCAAGACTTGCATCACTAGTGAGATGTGATCATGGATAATTCCTACCCATTCCTTAGTCTGAGAACAGCTACCAGCTTTGCAAAGATCAAATACTTCAGGTTTTCTTATTGACAATTCCCCTGTTTTCCACCTGCATTCTTAATGATGCTAATCACATTGTTGAAAGCTGAAAAGAAAAGGTACTCTTCGTGATCAAACTGAACTTACTGGAACATGAGAATATGAGGATAGACTTATGGATTAGGCTTAGGCTCATGTAAACCAGTATTCTGTCTCCAAGAGTTGCCCACCAGATTCATTTAGGAAGCTCACAAATAAGCAAATTTCCTCTCCCATTGCTGCCCCTGTGTACCTAACATGTAGAGTCACCATGTCTAGACACATCACCAAGTCATCAAGACTAGTAGCCATTGATAAACCTATCCTCGAGGACTCTGTCTACACCCCTTTGGAGCCCTTTAAATGAGAGGCCAAAATCACCTCTTGTGCCAGCACATTCCATAGGTTGATTATATGTTGCACAAAAAAAAAAAAAGTCATCCTATCAGTCAATTTCATTAGTTGGCCTCTAGTTCCAGTATTATGACAGATGGAGAAAAACTTTCCACGTGACTCCTCACCTGACTGTAGATATGATCTGTTAGGATGGAACACCAAAACCTAAAGGTCCGTATGTGGTCTTTAAAAGCCTTGGGTCTGGGTCCAAGAGGCCCACCAAAACTGCAATTTTTAATTAATATAAACAGAAAACTAAATATATGAATATGGATGTGAATTTCTTTTAGCTATGAACTTTAATTTTAACTGAACTTCAAATCCATCAAATCCATCAGACAGTTTATCATAGTCCTGCCTTCTTCCTGAAGTGTGGTCCCCAGCAGTGATTTGAAATGCGGCCCTTGAAAATAGTTGCAGATCTCCTGCTTTAGGGACTCCACCACCTTTGTTCAGTGCCATAGGGGCAGTCTTGGTACTTCGTCCCAGAAAATGGCTTATTGGGAAGCCTTTACTCTGGGATGCAATTTTGCACAACTGAGTTTACAAAGTGTTCAAGCTCTCAACATGCTCAAAGGATCAAAATGGATAAATTTGATCAAAGAATTGTTTAACTTTATTACAAAGTGGAACACTAAAGAACCCTACCGAAGGAAGAAAAAAAAAGTCATGGAAATCTGTTTGCCTGAGGGGTAGGTAATGTTCTTTTTTATTCTTAGAGTGTTCATTTTATTACATTTCCCCCCCGCAGAAACTGATATAAATAACACCGACAAGTGCTTTGCTGAACAGAATACCAGTTAACCTATAATTCATTCTCAGAGTTGGTTTAATTTCCCTTTTAGCTGTGTTACTTTCTTGGCCTATGATGACCTTTCTTCTCAGCAAGCACTTCACTATCAGTTCAGTTCAACTCAAAATACTATATTGGGAGAACATGAAATGCCCTTGAAATTTATGGTAAATATATTCCTCCTGATATGGACAGAATGTGGGGTAAAAGGGCTATGGGGAAACAACAGGGACTCTTCTGTTGCTGGGTAAGTGGAGTGGGGAGTTTTGGTGAGATCAAATGTTTATCCACTTCTGGCTGCAGTTTTGAACTTTGCTGAACTGAGTCCCATATCTCAGTGTTGTTGGCTTGTTGGCTAACAAGATTCCCAAGCCTTGAGCATTCTTTTCACTCTAATCTAGGTTCATGATGTCATAGTTCTGTCAATGAGACCCAGTTAAGTCTGAAATTAAATCAGAATAAATGCAAAGCTTCCTTGCTGGGTATGTTACCATGAATCCACAGTACCTCAGAGTCAGCTATGTTATAATGAATCAAGCATGAAGTTAATGGTTATTGGTCCTCTGTATAAGGCCAAAAATAGGATGAAAATCATACAGAAGCCATTCTGAATGTCTACCACAAAAATATTTTCATATAGTGTTGGCAGACTAGGAAAAAGTCATTTCTCAGTGCATACATACATACAGTAGATTGCTTATGCAGGTCAGTTGGAGATAGGATCCATTAAAATCAATGTGACAAGTCACAGAAAACGTTTTATTTAATTGCATTTCTACTTGATTGAAACTACCTGTAAGAGCCAAAATTTTCCCTAGAGCTGCACTCAAGATGAAAGAGCACAATACGCATCAATAAAAGCACCAATTACAGATCAAACCAGCAGCCCCCAATATTAAGAGAAAGGGAAGGACAATGGCCATGGGTCACTGTAACGTTGCTAGTTTTCAATCACAATTGTTTCTTTTGTTGATTTGTTTCTCACAATAGCAAACGCTAAGGATGAACAAGGGACACCTGCATGGGAATCACACGTTCCTCTGTTGATGTACACACCCTTGTGTTTAAAAATATGACTGAAAACCAGGGAAAATGTGATAGCTATTACTACCCACTGTGAAAGTAGTGATCCCAATCAACCGCTAAATGATGTATTCCATTCATAATTAACAAACATCTTCCTTTCCAATAACTGTATGAGCTCCATTAAGTGGATCTCATTTATCTGACATCCATACATACTTTTCTTAATTAACCATGTGTCCCACCATCCATAGCTGTGTCAGTTTAGATCATGCACCCTATTTATCTGAATAGTTGGAATATCTCACAGGGCCCCTTAATGTTTGTGTTGTATTTGCTGGGGTTCCCATTCAGTTAAATGCCACATGTGCTAAAATTTTGTTCTGTCCCAAATTGCAGACCAAGGCAAACACTTTGGCTCCTGATTGACAATAATTTGTACCCCAATGTAGTAACAATGACCTCCCCAGTAGCACAATTTCTTTGTCACGTATTCTTGCCTTTTCCATCAATGTTATGTTTTCACACTTAATTTTTGGTACTACTGTGTGATTCAGTGGAGATAAATTTCCTTTAAGTATTTTCAAATGTGCTGTCATCCTGTTCCTTGCATAGATGAAGTGCACACTTTAATTCATCCATTAAAGAACATGACTGTGTGAATAATAATAATAATTCCATAAAAATAAGATTGCTAGGAAAATATGGACTGGAAGCAACACAGCGCCTGAAACAGTGGCCAAAAATGTAGAAGCAATAAGTATATTGTACACTACTGCTACACTGATACAATTTGAGACCTGATTTTTTTAAGAGGTGGTCACCACACATTTGGTGAGTTCTACAAGGTAGGTTTCACCTGTTAACCTTATGCAAGTCTTTATGTGTATATGCGTGTGAGAGATAGCCAGCTCTACACAACTTTGGATCAATTTCAGAAAAGTGATAACAAAGTTGTTTCTAATAGCGTATAAACAATGTATTGGGTGAGAGGTTCCATAAAGGGCTCAGAGGAGCTTATACTGTGGAGAACCAGTATGGTATGGCAGTTAGTGTCCAGACAGAACTAAGAAAACCAAGGTTCAAATATTCTGGCAGGAGTGAACTTCACCCCAATATGACTCCCTCAATCTAATCTTCCAACTGGAACACTAAAGAATAATGTTAGGAATGCTCCTCCAAGATCTTGGCCACATAGGAGAGTAAGTCTACAAATATAGCCATGGTGTTTAAGAACCAATTATCAACCCACATGGGGGAAGTTGCTGGAAGGGCAGATTCTGCTCCTGCTTGCAACAGCATCCTATGAGACAGTGCGCCAACTAGTATTTCCTGCTCCCAACTTCCTGATGGCTTCTTGCCTTGTCAAGGCCTTGACCTAATTTGTTGATTGCCCTGAACTCTTTATGAATGCTCATGCCTTGTACTTTTTTATTGGCAGACATGCCTCTTGTGGACCAAGGACCACAACCTCCATGATATAGAATTTTGTCATGGGCAATGGTCCTTCTCCATGGGAAATAGATTCTAGGGAGCTGAAGCTGCTTATCATTGTCCTTCTCCTTAGGCTTTCCACCAACCTCTGTGCTCTGGTAGACAGGAGATGATTGTCTACTGGGCTTATATTCATCTCTTTCTTCCCTTTACTGTGTCCTTCTTTCCATTTGTTTCTGAGTGTTTTTGAAGTGTAAGGAAAACCACCTTATTTATTAAACTTTACTCTTATTTGTTATATTTCAAACAATAGGCTTATGCAACAGTACGTCTCTTTGGAAGCCAACCTGCCTCTTTACAAATGGCCACTCTTTAAAATTTTATTTTCATAGTAACCTCAGGATGTTTTTGTATTGCTGTTTTTCAGAGCCAACCTTGGAAACAAAGCAGAAGGATTCATAAGTAGCAGATTCATAAGTAGAAGAGTTTGTAACACAGAGAACAACTTTGACAGATCTCTGAGAAGTTTGCTGGTTGGAAACATTCTCTTGTTTCTGTGTCAAGGTGTGTGTGTTGGGTTAATCTTCACTGACTGGAAGACAGGGCTTTTTTTTGTTGTTGAAAGAAATAGAGTTTGACTTACCCACCCAGTAATTGTTATCATGTGGAGATTTTACCTCTCAGCCTGCCACATCAAGGTTACTGTTTGCTTCCAAGGAAACATACGTCTATTTACTGCTAGAATGTTTTGCCTAAGATGTGACAATGCTTGGTTATTTATGAAAGTTGCTCTGTGTACATTTTACGTAGCTCCTGAAATGGTATTTGTGCTTTTTACATTTCAAACAGCAGCTCTATTTATAGTTGTGACAATGGTCTGATGAACTAGAAAAAAGTTTTGGAAGGTGGTGAAAGCCAAACTCATACGTGACCATCTAGAAGCAATTACGCTCTTTTTTCTTTGTGACATTCTTTGGAAGTCTGCAAATTATTTTTAAAAATCTAGAAATAATTTTGATTCGCATGGGAGGTTGGAGGGGCTGTCCCAAACCAGCTTATTCTGTAGTTTATAGTAGTAGCATTGAGATTGTCATGGGATTCTTCCTTCTGTTATATATTAGTGCTGTGACTTTCCAGATTTCCTCTAACCCTACACAAGATAGTCAAATTCTCAAGTTATAACTGTGGTGTTGTTAACTATTTTGAGGCTGGGGAAAATACATTTTGTATTTTCATGGATGGATACACAGGCAATAAATAGGAACACATTTATCCATTCTGGACATTTTGAACTGTAAGAGGAAGCTTGGATGTTATGATGCAAGCAGAACAGGAAACAACTCATTGTTCCCTGTTCTGCTGTTCCACCTGTAGACACCTTACTTATATGTGCCCCATCCTCTTTCTTCAGCATGAAGAAAGGAGAGTTTGCAACATTAAAGCTGATGCCAAGAAGAAGGGGAGATTATTCAACTTCCCCTCTTTTTGCATCACAAGTCTCTATTGAATTCTGAATGCTCAAAGCTTACTCACTGCAAGGACTGACTAGGTTATAAGGAGAGCTCCATGTACCCTTAGCTCTCCACAACTAAGTAAGTTCCCTGGGTAAATAACTTGTAAATATTATGAGGCCCATATATCACTGTTGCCAAAATAAAAAATCATATTGGGTGGGGGATCAATAGCAGCAGAGATTTTCCTACTACTTCTGTTATCGTTGTAAATAACAAAACTGCATGAGAGCTATCATTGCATATATTCCTAGCTGACTGGTTTTCCAAATGGAGAACCTTGTGAATCTTTGTTTTAAGTTAAATCATGCACATGCACAAGACAGAAGTAGCAGTAGATTCATAAGATTCCAAAATGCATGGAAGCATCACATGAGAATATCTGGGCAGTGAGTGGTTAAGAAATGCAGTGAAAATGGGATTTTCTGCCACCAGGAAAAGAAAAAAGGGCAAACTAAAAACTGGGCACATAGAATTTTAAGAAAAGGGCTCAGTGGCTGGTTTGGCTTCAAGGCTCTGCCCAAGGCAACCATATGTTTGTGAAGCTAGTTGTGAAAATACAACAGCAAAACGAGTATTTTGGGAAACAGAAGAAGAAAGAGCAAAGCAAGGAGTTCTCTTTAGGTTGCAGGAGAAAGGAAAAATAAAAATTATTTCTATGAGGGAAAAAAGACTTGGACAACTTTATCAACATTTCTGGAAAGCAACATCCCAGCTTGAAGACTGCTACTACTGGTTTCTGGGCTTCTGCATTCTGTAGCTTATATCAGCTGAGGTTTCTTAGGCATCTTACAGCTAGCACTGGGGAGAAAATAGCTGTAGAATGAGAATTTGATGATCAAGATGCATTGTTAGATTAGTGCACAGAAAGGTGCACCTCTTTCAGGTAAGTTGGGTTTCAAACAGAGCAATGTTATTCTCATGGAATGTGAATGAGCCAGAAATATGTGACAGCATCCCACAGGCATTGGTTGCTAACTTAGAGCACAGGCCAGCACATCAGTCCATTCTTCCTTCAGAAAATAAAAGAACTAGGTCAAACAATAAGGAGAGATATAAAAGGAACCACACCGATTTTTACAACAGAATCGTCTGTTTTCTCTTTCTAGAAAAGTCAGCAGCTTTCAAGCACTTTGATTTTGTTCTATTCCTGGTCCCTGTGTGAATATTTTTAAACCTTCTTCCCAAACATTGGTAAACCGTTGTTTGCAGGAGAGAGAGAGAGAGAGAGAGAGAAAGAAATCTTAGCTTTTTTTGGTCAAGTTTCTTAATATAGGCGTTCACTCAAAATACACATTTTGGAAATGTGTATTTGAGAATCCTGGTAAAGCAAACTTTGTTCAAGTTTGCTCATGACAAATGGAAATCTGAAATCTAAAATGAGTAGAAAACATTGTGGTGGGGCTTGGGTATGGGGTCATAATGACTTCACCCTGTAAGTTTACTCACCTGCCTGCGGATGAGTAAACACTTGATTCATGTAATTCCTGATCTGCCCTTACATTTACTGGAAGGTATTTTGAGGAGGAAGATGGAGAGTGAATGGGTAGGGGAAAATATCCTCATGAGAACCCCCAAATTCCAAGGTCAGTTAATAAATGCTAACAGCTTTCAAATAAGAATGCTTTCACTTGAGAACAAAAGAGACAGATCAGCCCTCTCAGACCTAATTTGGAATTTGCAGAGGCCCCAAAAGAATAATTTAGGGACTTCTACTTGCTCCTCTTAAAAGCAGACCACTGATCCACAGGGGGAAAAAAAATGGGGAAAAAGTAACTGTAACGGGATAAACTATCCAGAAGAAGGCATGGCTGGCTGGCTGGCTGGCAGTCTAGATAGCTAATTCTTCATAAAGCAAGGTTTTGTTCCAGACTGAATTTATGACTGGAAAGGTAAACAACTTTATGGCTGGAGCAATGTTCTCATAGGAATAGGTGTAGAGTGAGAAGTACCTTTCAGAATTTAGGACTGCTGAAGTTCCAGCTTACCAGAAGCTTGCAATAATCAGCATCTAATGGGAAAAAAAATAAAGTCAGTCTAAATTCTCAATTGAAAAAAAAAGAGGGGATTACAATTGGAAATACTGTTTACAGTCTGATGCCCACTGCATTTTTTTTCCCCATTTGCACTGGGGGCAAAATAAAAAATGGCCAACTGCTTGGTATCAAGACAAAGGAAGTCACATGGAGCAGAAAGGGCTTCCATTGTGGATGCCAATTTCTCCCTGCATCCAAGGAAACCTTAGATCACCTAATCTCGCTACCCATGTCAGCAGAAAATCGTATTGGGAAGATTTAACAGAATGCAGGAGGAAAGATGAACCACAGAGCTAAAGACAGTAAAATCCAGAAGAGGGCAATGTTTTACTAGAGTTAACACATTGCAGATCTCATTCTCCCTGAAGCTACAATATTGTAAACAAGCATATTTTATTTAAAACATTCATCTCTTCTAACAAAGTCTTGCACTGGATTTAAACAGTCTCTCTTTCTGTCAGGGTGCAATACAATGTGCTTTTCATATTGCATATGAAAATATGTCCTTGAGCAATTTACTAATGCTAGCTGATGATATTTACCAAGCCCAAATTACACACCTTTGCAGATCCAGTTACAGGTTCCACTTTACATTCCGGGGGGAAATGTGTTGTTAGAACTAAAGCAAGTTATGCACAACTTAAAAAAAAAAGCAATTTCAAATCAAATTCCCAGGGTTGTTTGTGGTTTTTACAATTGGCTCCTGCAAACTTTTATGAATGAAAAAAAAGACAATGATAGTTCAGTTTGGTCTAGTGGTTAAGGTGTTGGGAAAAAAAACAGGAGACTGAGAGTTCTAGTCCCACCTTAGGCACGAAAGCCAGCTGGGTGACCTTGGGCCAATCCCTCTCTCTCAGCCCAACTCAACTCACAGGGCTTTTGTGAGGAAAATAGGAGGAAGAAGGAGTATTAGGTATGTTAGCTGCCTTGAGGTAGTTATAAAAATAATAAAGGTGGGATAAAAATTAAATAAATAAAATACTATGAGTTCCATCTTTCCATTTTATTTACTACATACACAATAGGATTCTTCTAGTTTGGATCTCACAAAAGTATAGCTAAAGTCCTGTAATGGAATGCAGAGATAATTTTGATGAAGGAATGGATGAACCATTAAATGATGAAAAATGATAACTCAGTCCTGGGACAGCAAAAAGCATGGGGAAGAAACTCAAAATAAACCTCTTCTGTATAAGATATGGCAGAGCAAAACTCTGGCAGCTTTCAAGATTCTGTTATTATATCCTACAACAATAAAGTAGCATTCCTGGAATTCCTGAGTTGTTTCATGACCTAGTTTTCTTTGCAGGATTGACAGGTCCCTGTACTACTGTCACTCCATTGCCAGGATATCCTCATTGCATCGAAGTTGTTATCTCATGACTTGCTGTGATTTCTTAATTTGTCTTCAGTTCTGCATCTCAACAAGTAACAAATGTCCTCTGTTTCTACTGATAATGCAACTACTTTGGAAACACACACACTTTCGAAGCTAGAAGGTGTTTGGCAAGCCTTGCATTTGACAAACATTGAAGACTCTTTGTCAAAGTAGTTCTTACAAGCTTTCAGAGAAAAAGATGTGACACATTTTTCTAGAGGTCAGTTAATTACTCTATTGTTAACACAGATGACAGCTGTTGTTATAGTTTCACCCTTGCTAAATTTCCTGTGTTGCTGATAGGAAGCTATGCTAGGCCCTGGAGGAAAATAAAAACCTCCTTGAATATCTATCCCCCTTCTATTGTTTATTTGTATATGTTTTAAAGTAATTATTTTTTTCCCCTAAAACACTTTTTACAAGCAGTTTTTTTAGATACAACATCCCTTAGAAGTGCAAATAAAACACACATGTGATCCCAAAGTTCTGTATTTGCAGGAGACATAAAATCAATATTTTCATCTAAAAATTCTGATGGTCTGAATTTCTCATCAATCCCAGTCAGTCCCAATTGTTCAGCCTACCCCTTTAAACTTAATACAAACATCTTTGGTGGATTTAATCTAGTGAACAATTTCCTTTTCTTTCTTTCATATATCTATACTGAAAGAAGGAAGGAAGGAAGGAAAGAAAGAAAGGTATATATCATTATTCTCCTAGTTTTTAACTAACAAAGGTTAAGGGAGGATTTGGGGATAATGGATAGATGTCATGAAGAATCTTCTTTGATTTAGCCAGAGTTAGGGGTCTTCTGTATTTGAACATTGTTATTTGGCTTAAAAAGCTTACAGGCTTGAAGAAAATGGAAGCAATTATGGGGAAAGCATATCTGGACAGGGCAGCCAGATGGACTGGCTGAGCCAGATGGGCTCATGTCCCATCATGAGATCTGTATCAGGTGAGAAACTATAGGTAGTCCTCACTTACCGGCAAGAATTGGGACCAGCAACTCCATTGCTAAGCAACATGAACATAAAGTGAAATATCACGTGATCATGACCAACTTACGATATGAGTTCTGGCTGCAGTCGTTAAGCTAATCACCATGGTCATTAAGCGTGATGTCATGTGACTGCAACTTGAGACTTCCTGCCATTTTCCCCATTGACTTTCCTTGTTGGAAGCCTGCTATGAAGGGTGCAAATGGTGGTCACATGACTGTGGGACATTGCAACCATCGTAAATGTGTGCTGGTTGCCAAGCATCTGAATTGTGATCATGTGACTGTGGGGATGCTATGACAGCTGCAAGTTTGAGGACTGGTTGTAAATCTCCTTTTTCAGCACTGTTGTAACTATGAATGGTCACTGAACAAGCAGTCGCTAAGTGAGAACTACCTGTATTGTATTGCAATTTCTCATGTAATGTCCTAATCCAAGGTGAAACAAAATCATAATTAAAATCAGAGGGGCCAAGCCATGGCACAAAACCAAGTTAGGAACACATTGCAGAACTTGAAATATGGTTCTTAAGCATTTAGATTCCACCCTCTACAAGGGGTGAAGGAGTTGTATGATCCCAAAAGGGGCTGTTGTTTCTATGGTTGAAACATTGGACACAGAAATCCTTCCAGATTTACTCTGAAGTTCGAAAACATGCAAATGTGAGTAGATTAATCGGTACCGCTTTGGCGGGCAGGTAACAGTGTTCCATGTAGTCATGCTGGCCACATGACCACGGAAGTGTCCACGGACAAACGCCGGCTCTTCGGCTTTGAAACGGAGATGAGCATCGCCCCCTAGAGTCGGACACGACTGGACTTAATGTCAAGGGAAACCTTTACCTTTACCTAACCTGTTAGTAGACTAAGGATAAAAAATCCATGCCCCATGACTTTTCCAAACATATCCCTAAGCTTGAAGAACAATGTCAAGAAACATTCCCCGCTCCCTGGGAAAATATGAGGAACTCATACTGTATATCTCCTGGCTATGATAAAAAAAATTGCCTTCCAATGTGCTGGAACCTGATATATCTTCTACCATCCCTGATATACACTAAGTAAATGTTGCTGACTTTAGTTTGACTGAATTCTGAATAAATGTGCACAGGTTTGCGCTTGAAACGATGGTCTGCTAACACTTGTTCAATCTTTGGTATATCAGTTTGGTCTTAAATTAACACCATAGCTTTGCTGGCAAATCTCTTTCCTACCTCTCACCTCATTGTCTGCAGCAAAAATTCCACGTCCTCGTGCATTAGCACTGTTTTAATTAATTTGGACGACCATATTTATTACATTTGAAATGAATTGCATCTGCCTAAGCAAGCCACACAGTATGAAATCGCTCCAGCCTAAAACATTCATCTTTGTGCTTGCCGTAATCAAATCATCAACCAGCACTCAGATTTTATAAGGTACAATATAACAACGCAACAGGGTAAAACAACCTCATTTGTTTGAATAACAAACAAATTAAAAGAGAAATGCAATTGGAATGGAAGCTAATATCCCTCAGAATATAGAGTGTCATTTCTCTACACTCAAAGAGAAAAGGTGTTGGTGGGGGAATGGGGAGAGATCTTGTAACAAATGAATTACTCATGGACCAAACCTGGTTAAAGGCAAAACCTCTTAGCTTTTAAGCCAGGCATTTAACGTGACTGAAGCATAATTGATCAGTTGAATAATTGCTTCAAGAAGGGAACAGTTAAGAGTAATGAGCAGGGACATAACTGACATCCCTTTAAACAATTTGTGAAAAGCTTGTCGCAGATTCCAGCTGAGGAAAACTGATGTTCCAGTTCTACCAGCAGTGGATCTTAACTTTGCGGCCAGAAACCCAAAAGCTCTGTAGGTGGGTGGTCTTTCTAAAGAAATATTTGGTTTCAAGTCATGTATCAGCTTACAAAGCTTACCAAAACATGAAGTGGTTGATTTCCATTAGAGTATCATAAAAATATTCCTGTGTTCAGAATCCATTGCTTGTCCCTTTATGTTCATCTCAGAATTTAATGGAATGCAGCTGTGCCCCAGGTCATTCTACAAAGAGTTAGATAAAGATGATAGCAAAGAAATCATGCCATGCACCCTCCTAAGGAAAATGAGGTAGAAAATGGCAATAATGCATAGGCCCAACCCCAGACAAGTAGGAGATTGTCTTCTATGAAGTCACACTTCAGCTGGATTAATACATACCTGCAAATGGGTTTCAGATTGGGATGTAGCATTGAGACAGCATTTATTGCATTTGTAGATGACTTTTGGTGGTGCTACATCCATCCAGGCTATCCTTAAGGTCTCACCAGCCTTCAGTACCATCTATCATGGTATCCTACTGGGCTAGCTTTGGTGGTTAAGAATGGGGGCCACAGTTCTGTGGTGGTTCTCTTCCTTCTGGTCTACACATTCAGCAACAACTTAGTAGGACATTTCAGACTAGAAAAGGGAGAAATGTTTCCAAATGGCATGTTTGATTTTTAAATCAAAAAATCCGTGCCAGTTAAGCTAGTTATCCATCGGTCTTTTTAGCTCAAAGTTTATTTGTATCCTACTCCCACAGTATCCATTTGAGTGGGTATGTATGTACAAGTGTCCTGAAGACAAAAAATAGAATAGCAAAGTCAGTTGTCTTCTGTAACATTTCCCAAATAATTCCACAACTTTTAACTATATAAAAATAGCCCATCCATTCAAACTGTTTAATAAATTCATAAATAATTGAAAATTACTATTGCAAAGAGCCCTGGCTAAAGAAGTGGAAGTGGACTGGGAAACCAGCCTTACTAAATTGCTTCTGGAAGAAAAAACAACAACAATGATATTCATTTATACTTAAAAAGGGGGAAAAGCATCTCTTGTTTATGTATTTACTTTTAGAAGAAAATATAATGGGCAAATTATCCTGACCCAGATATTAATTGAGGGTGGGATTATATTAAGGGAGTTTTAAAATATGTAATTTTCAAGCTTCTATCAAAATCTTTTTATAGTAATTTTATTAAAGATTACAATTTACAACAATAAAACTAATACAAACTAAAAAGAATTTTAAAAAATAAGAAAAAATTGAAGGTGCAGAAAAGAAAAAAAAGACAAAGACAAGGAAAAAATAAGAATATAATAAAGGGAAAAAAGGAAATATATAAAGACGTGACTTCCCCCTTCATCACAACAAGTATAAACAATTTATACTTATCACTTTTTTTAAAATACAACAAATGATCTTCCCCTATCCCATCTCTTATCTATAAACAAATCCATAAAACCTCATTGTTTCAGTCCTAGTGTCAGCAAAAGTCCATTTAGGGTTACCAGAGATAACGACATATCTATTTTAACCTTGATCAAATAAACCAACTTTATATTCCTTCCTTTTACTTCTAACAATATTGATCTTTAGTCCCTTCAAATAAAGTCCTAGAACTTGATATCTTTTCATTTTTAATTTGTCTCTACTCACAAAATTCTTCAAAGCTTTAACAAGCCTGTCTTGTAAATCCAATACAGGAAAATTTTCCAGGTCACTCTCTTGGTTTGTTATTTGTATATCCTTTTTAATTATTAAGACATCAGTTGATTCTTTTGTATGTCCAGTGTAACTTCCTTTTCCAAAGCATTCTTGTAGCCTGTCATTTTAAAATCCACTTTCAGATCAGTCTCAATCATGTCAGGTAAAACCTGTTCCTTTTCCTTAGCATCTTTTAAACAGTCTATTTATAGAGGCAGACTTAACCTCTGGGTCCATTGTTCAAAATATATTTCAGCTTGTCCAGTGTTAAAATATTTTGTTTCATTTTGTATTAGTAAGTTGATGTTTGAAGGTTCTTCTTTAATTGTAATCTTATTTTCTTGTAGTTTCCTCTAGTGTCCAATTTTTAAAGTCTTGTCTTATTATGCTTTTCTTTTAAATAATTCAGAACAAATGCATTTTCCCACAGGAAGGATTCTTTATAATGAATTTCAAAACCCTATTTCATATTTATCTGGACCCTTAGTCCATTTGTAACTTTCTAAAATCAAGGCGAAAAGTAGGTTTAGCCAAAGCAGAAAGTGGGAACCCATTACATTTCCACTTGGAAGTCACCTCCAGCAGCTCAAGCTAATCACTGAAGGCTAGCTGACTACAAAGTAAGATAGATAGATTCAGCTTGGCTTCCATTATGTAATTCATGGGAAGAACAGGGTCTGGAACACCAACTTCTGCTAGACTTTCCACTATTTTCCCCTGTGATCAGTGAAATAAATGGTCATGCAGAGAGGACAGTGGGGAGTAATATGATAAGGAATGAAGACATCTGAAGGCATCTTGTTGGTATTGTAGAACCAGCACGGTGATTAAGACTATATATCACTACGGTTGCTAAATGTTATTTCTCATAAATTCAGGGAGAATGAGAGAGTGGGAGTGAGATGGAGGAAGAGAACAGTTAAGGCGGACAAGGCCAGGAACACTCATATCTACTTGTAAAATGTTGCTAAGCAAAAGGTCAATCAGGTTCAGTTTGTGAGTCAAAATACGGAATCTCTTAGGAACAGGGAAAAGGCATGCTTGAAGTACAAATAAGTAATCTAGGCAAGGCTGCATTTTCTAGAAACAAGGCACATATAGGTGCTTCTAGTAAGCTTATTTGCCTGCCATGTGAGTTTTTATGCTTTAGGGACTCAGCTGGCAAGCCTCAGCACTGCTCCTGGTGGCACTTCTAGGAGGAAACCATTAATTCCAAGAAGCCAAGCCTCCCAATACAACACTCTTAAGCAGTGATCTAAATGCTCAAAAGTCCCGTATTGATCCTATGGAGGAGCAGTGATCTTACTAAGAAGTCAGAAGCCAACATGTTGAGTGAAGGTGAGGAATTGAAGGAACAGAGACCCTGGAGGAGGTAGGCATAGGACCCACTTCTCTTCCTCCTCACAGCCTCAGGTGTTTGTAATATCAAGAGGTTTGGAGGCAGGGTGTTCAAAGGCAGGGCTGGTAAATACATACCCTGGGTATGGCAAAGAAAATGGAACAGCTGTTAAACAGGAGGTGGTTAATATGGACTTTCAAATGAAAGTAGATGTTAACCATGGTTTCTCCCATCTCATCTTCTCCATTCAGTTAGGGTTCCTTGATTCTTGCTTTGGAGATCAGCTGAAGAAAAGTATCTATAGGAAGGAGCCAATGAGAAGAATGATTAGTTGGAAAGTGTAGTCTCTCTCTTCCCAGCTGTTGTTTCTCTGCTCAAAGACATTATTTTATAGATCTTCACCAGGATATCACATTCTGGCTAGATTGACACATTGCAATACGCTAGGATTTGGACAGCTTACTTTTCCTCTAAATGTGTGGGGTGATCCCAAACACTGTGGGTTATAAACCATAGTTTAGAGCTGAGCATGCTGTGGGAACCCAGCCAGTTGTGGTTTGTTTCCAAATAAAACATGATTAAGCAAACCACAGTTTAATGCGACATATGAAGCCAGTCTCTCAGGCATGAGTTTACATCAAACACCTACTGTCATGATCCTTTGCGTCCCTAGCGGATGGCAATTCCTCCAGGAGCAGATGAGCAAAGATATGAAACAGCCAGTTTCAATCTTTCTCTTTCCTATCTTTTCTTTTTATCTGCTGAGATGTGCTTAATCTTTTCAGGGTCACTATGATGGTAGCATAACTACCTGAGATTGACTGACTGTAGGCTGTAGGAAACTCCAGCCACATTATCCTCATTCCATTGACTTAACCTTGATTTCAAAAACATTCCCAGCTTTCAACTAGCATGGCTGTCTTCTGGCAAGTTGGCTGTTTAGGGTAAGATGCTTTTCCCTTTTTCTTCCCCCCCTCCTCTTTCACTCCTTCTCTTTTCTTGCCCAACTAAAATAGGATGGAAAGCGAGAGTACCATTCTGCTGTAAGATAGCTACTCAATTTGTAAATGAGATACAGTTCTTGAAACTAATCCTATTTAGGGCTGTGCCAGGCATGGCATTTTCAATATTCAGCAGCTTTCATCCACAGATCTTGAAGCTTTTACAAGCATTAAATAGAGAAATCTCAGCTGCCTTGTGAGACATTAAAGGAGCACATTGCAATACAGAGCCATGTACAAGCTGTATGGATCCTGGAATTTTCTCTATACCATCCCATATACATACATACATACATACATACATACATACATACATACATATATTTTCCATATGAAAGAGAACAAATCCCAAGAATGAAAGTGCATTTTTTCTCCCCTCCGTCCCCTATTTAACTTTTATTTTTCTGTAGCCTTCAAACTTTTCCTAAGAATTCAAGGGCTGAAAAGAAAAAAAAAATAAGGTAGTGAAGGAGAAAAGGTATCAATTCATTAATCTGCCTCCAATCGTTAGAATACATTGAAGTCAGGCCACTATACTTGCTTTCAAGAAATGCTACAACATGGTCTTTCATTTCTTCAATGCTTGATGCTTAGATGCAGCACACTCAGTGCCAGTCCCATTTATTCATTCATTTGTTCATTAGATTTATGTTCCATCTTTTCTCCAAGAGCTCACGGTGGCATCCAAAGCATTCTCTCTTCCATTTTTTTCTCCCTAACAACTCCTCTGTTGGGTAGGTTGGACTGAGACATTGGACTGACTCATCCAGTGTGATTCCATGGCTGAGGGTGGGCTTGAACAAGCAAGATGGTGGACTGAACAAATAAGAATAAAATGAACATCTGAGAAGGAAATGCCAAAATTTAGCCAGGAGTGGCTAAATTTTGCAGAAGAATAATTTAGGGCACAGTAAGAATATGGCCTTTTGTACCTCCTTGCCTATGTTGATGAACCCATGGGCAATGCCAGCCCAGGAAAGTAAAAGACTCCTAACTCCAAGACTAGAGAGCTAGATTTAACCTTAGAGAAGAATCAAGATAAATTATTCTAATGTAGGAGAATGGAAAGGAGGAGGCCAATAGGCCAACCTCCTAAAGGGAACACTAGTCTTAGGAAATCAAGGTCACTAGAGACAGACTGCAAATATTTGATTCCATATGAATAATACTGATGGACCAGGTAAAGATAAGGTAGGCTCTTCACAGGACAGTCAAGTCATTAGATAAGAACATGAGCATCTTGTTGTTCTGAACCAAGAAGTGGAGCCATGCCCTTCAAACTTAAAAAGACAAACAAACTAATATAATGCATTAATGGATGGGATGCTAGATGTCATGAATTATAACCCCTTGTTCAGGGTAGCAATCCATTAAACCATCTCTGACCAGGGGCCACCCAGGCCCCTTTTGAAGCTTCCAGTGAAGGCAAATCCATCATTCTTTTAGGTAGATTTTTCCACTGCTTAACATATCTTACTATCAAGAAATTTCTCTTGATATTCAGCTTGAAACTCATTTATTTTAATTTCAACTTGACTTGTTGGACCTTCTCCTGACCTGGGTTTCAGGAGAGAGTAAGTCCACTCTCTCTTACACATGAAATCCTTTCAGATTTCCCCTCAGTCTTGTCTTTTGCAATTGAAACATGCCCAACTCCTTTAATCATTCCTCGTGGCTATCGTACTCAGAGGCTTACACTTGGCTTTCCAATACTTTTATCATCATGCACATGCTTCTACCCAATAGTTATTTCTTCCCTGCTTGATGTAGCTTTCATTCTAATTAAACAAAGAGTCAAGGTATGTATATGAACTACACTTAACATAAACTATCCCCCTTTCTAAATCTGTCCTGATCTCACCAACAACTGCTCATTATTTGAGTTATGACTACACTAAATGCATCAAGCCAATCTCCTACTTGTAAAGCAAATCCAAATTCCAAATATCTAAAGCCAGGTCACCTAGAAACAGCATCAAAAAGAATAAATGTATGGAGAGTTCAGACAGAAGCCAAGGTCTCTCTGAAAGAACTCAGGGAGATCTCTGTGGGAAGGGGGTTATCAAGCTTGGGAAGTCAAGGAAAGTCATCACGAAGCAATATTATTCTAGCAGTATTGCAGTTCACAGCTTGCTCCCGCAACTACATATAGCCAGCACTAGTTGGGTCTGGTTTCTCCTGTAGGTTGCTTCCTAGTGAAAATGCTTGGCACAGCTCAGAATTTCTACACTTCTAACCTTTTACTCTTAGATATTAGCCTTCTCAAGGGCTGGGTAGAAGATGCTCCTGGTCTAGGACAGTGTCTGCAGATTCCAATAAAGGGACTGGGAGGTTTTTTGTTACTGGCTTGGCATAATTTCTAGGGCCTGGAAATCTTCCTCCTATGTCTCCTCTTGAGCTGAGACAGAGTTGAGATGGGGCCATAATAAAACCATAACTTTCCCCTCCCTACAACCCACAAGAAGCAATTTTTCCAAAATTGGTTTCTCCAAGACATTTGTGGATGCTCTTGCTCAAGTGTGTAATACACGGCCTAAATGCTGGGAACTAGCCCATTATAGACAGGCCAAACCACCCCCTCCTGCATCAGTCTCTAACAGCAACAAAGACTCCATCAACTTCCTTTCATTTATAAATGTAGCAATATGCAGTAGTTCATTTTTGGATAGAAAGATTACTCAGTGTGAAATCCAGAAGGCATAAAGTCTGTGTTTTTAGACTTTGCATTTAATTTGAAGTAAATCCCTGGTAGAGCCATTCTAAAAACTTAATTTTAGTATTAGAACTCAACTACCTGCTGCGCAGTCTACCTTTCAGTCTCCATGGGAATCACATATGCTCAATGCAGATTATGAGTAAACTGAAGTCTATAAACTATTAGAAATTGGATATGAAAGCAATAATCATAGACACATAGCTGATTATGTTGCTGATCTAGTAGCCATTTCTGGCCATTGGTGCCATGTTGGAGGATAAGAAAGAACCAAGAGCAAGCAGCAGATGTAGGGCATGGATAGCACGACACATCGGCCATGGACATGCATAGTTCAGGTTGGGCCCTGCCGATAATATAGTTCTCTCTATGTAGGACATCTGTTTTAAACCAGGGTAGTAAAACTAGGATTCCTGGGCCTGTATGAGTCTCACAGGCAAATTTCATGAAATGTAAGCAAGCCTATGGCTCCCTGGCTAATATCGAGAACTCTGGTAGTACAGTTAAGAATCTCTTGTTTGCAAAATGGTGCTTGAGAAGAAAAAAAGTGAGGATCTGAAGGAGAATGGGTTTGGGCTCTTGCTATTGCAAGTTTTGTTTCAGTCCCATCACTAAGCAGATCCCAAAAGATTATCCCTGAGGCTGTGTAGTTTTCAGGAGAAAACAGGTTGCCTATGACCTTGGTTCTCTTTGTATTTACAGTCTGCTCATGCCCAAAGGGGGAGACTAACCCACAGCTAAGAAGCTAGGAAGATCATGTTCTGGAACTTGGCACCCTTGAGGTCACATCCTGATGTGGAATCTAGGAAACCAGACTGCTTGGATGCCAATTTAGAGTAAATTTGCATAGAATCAATAGAGCTTCAGGCAGAATTTGTCCGTTTTCTCCCAGCATAGTCAACATGTGAATCAGGAATCCCAAAGCTACCTTGGGTTTCCATCTGTTAATAGCAATTTTCCACTTCATCTCCCAGTATTCCCACTGGAGCTTCTTTAGTCTATCCAATCTATTGTCAGGCTGCAATTCTCAATAATCTGCCTGCATTTGATTCTGGCTTAGTTCAGGAAAGATTAGCTTCCTTATTCAGGCAAATGTTATAACCTATATATCCCACAGGAACAAGTGATCACAACTTACAGCAATCTAACTGCAGTCCCATTGCAATCATCTCACTCTGTATGACACTGGTTTCCACCATGCCACCCTCCAAATGGCATTGTAGGTATTAATCACTGGTCCCTGGACCTATATATTTGGATGGTAACTGAGCTTCAATTTAACAGCAACTAAATATGGCTACTGCCTGATGGTACATCTCCCCAAGTGCAGTCCTGGCATTGATTTAGGATAGATAAGACAATCACCACTCAGCACCAACAGCAATTGAATTCTACTTGTGTCCAAAGATGCTACTTCTATTGATGGGTCACCATGTCTCTGAAGAAGGGAAGACAGTTGACTGCTATAGGATATAAAGGCTGAAGCTAGTAATTTAAGAACTAGTGTGCTCAGGCTACAGAAGACTAATGTTTTGTAAACACCAAGCAGGTGCACTCACATTTCAAGAGTCATAGAAAAATGGCCAACAGTCTGTTGATTTGAAAGGGTAGGAGAAAAAGGCTTTAGACTTGAATCCTGGGGCTGACACTTACTGTATATAATAAGTTTGAATTGTGTGTTCTGCAATAAAGCTACTCATGTAGGTATGCTAAATCCTTGGAGTTCCTGAATGTGGGACTGAATTTCTGGAAGAATAAAGATTTATAGCCATGCCTGGACTGTGAAGTCTGACATAGAACCCTAATGATAATGGGAGTGGGCATATCCACAGCAGGAGGCTGATGGGCTACTCAAGCCTGACACTGAACTTGATTGCACTGCAATTTTAGGCATGTATAAAGTTGTTTTAAATGGAGTCATACAGTTGGACTATCTAGCTTAATATTTCCTATTTTTGACTGCTCACAGCGACACTCCAGGTTTTCAGAATGATATCTTTCAGTGCATATTGAGAATATGAAATCTTCTGCAGGCAAAATAGGTGACTCTCCCATTGAAGTTTATTGTGCCAAAACTTATCCTTCTTTCATATGCAGGATAGTTTTTTTTTTTTTTTTTGTCAATGAAGTTCTCCCATTAAAACCATTTTAAGGATCAGAGAGTATGCAATCAAGGTCAGGAACATGAAGAAGTCTGGAGATCATTCCTGTCACCCAGAATCAAGGGGAAATTTGGAGACAGGAGCTGGCTATCTAGGAACACCTGTTCTTCATCTAGAAATTGTAGATGCACCAGTGTTGAATAATGGAAGGGAGACATGCTTTTGCAGTGGGTGGGATGCCTCAAACCAAATAGGTCTTGCTACAGAATAAGAACCTATTTCTTAGGAGGCCGCAATTTGCTGTTCTTATCAGTGCTTCACTCCAGGCATCATTGCGAAGAAAGGAAGTTCCAAGGAGGTTTAGAGGGAGAAAGCCTTTGGAAGCACGAGCATTTTCCGATAACTTCGTGAGGTGGAATATACTGTATCTCCCCTCCTCCTCCATTGTATTCACATGTGTAGAAGCCCCATTAGGCTTCAAAGACAGTAGCAGGAGCAGCTGAATTCCACAGGGGAAAGCTGTGCTTCAGAACTCAAGTTAAACACACAATTATTAGCAACTGTCGCCAGAAGCTCTTCCATTCTTTACTCCTACTTCCTCAGAAAGTTGCCTTGCCATATGGTGCTGTGTACTTTAATATTTTAATAAGTGTGTGTGTGTACATATGTATAGACACAAACATATTTTTTTAATTTATCGTAAATTATTTTGAATTACTAGAGGCAAAGAAGAACCCTGTCAATGAAAGTGTCCTAACAGTCAGGAATCACGCCGAGACGCGGAGTAGGTCTCTAGTGTTTATTACTGCTACATTAGACAGAAAATCCTAACAAACTGAAGAAGCGTGGGAAAAACCGAGACAGATAAACCCCAAAAGTTAAGGCGGGTCTGATCTGTGTCTCTTTGAATGGCTGTTTAATTCCTTAGTACTACACATGCGTTTTCCCCCCTGGATAGGGGCCCCCTCCTGCTCACCATCAGTGCTCATGACAAAGGGACTTCGCAGTGGCGATGCTTTGCTTGGAAAGAAATAAAAAAAGAAAGAAAGACAGACAGACAGACAGACAGACCACCCTTTCTGCCTGGCATTTAATTGCTATTAATATAGGATTAAGGTGGTGGGTTTTTTTTTGCTGTTATCCTTTTTTACCATTTTTAAAATCGAAACTGTTTTTTAAATATATACTGTAATTAGAAATATAATTCCTCTAAATCAGGGTTTCTCAGCTAGGGTTCTGTGGCACCCTGGGGTTCCGTGAGAGGTCACTAGGGGTTCCCTGGGAGATCATGATTTATTTAAAAATATATTTCAAATTTGGCTTACTTTCATTCTTTATTTTTAGTTTAAGAACACTGTTAATGCATATTTACAGGCCTACCCATGAAACAAATATAATAATTTTGTAACTTCTGCCCTATATTTGAGCCTGAATGTGCAGGGGTTCCCTGAGGCCTGAAAAATATTTCAGGAGTTCCTCTGGGGTCAAAAGTCTGAGAAAGGCTGTTCTAAATAAATATATTTGGACCTTGGGAATTTTTTTGCAGCAAAAAACTGCAAAAAAAAAAACCCACAACAACTTCGGCTTACATGTATAAGAAATTACTTTTCCCGGCATCAGAAACTGGTTTTTCAATTGCAATATTTTTCCAACAGATCTTTATTTTTCAAGAACATATCCTAGTAATTATATAGAATTGACAAAGGCATGTTTTTCAAATTTCACCATAGAAAAGTATGACAAGACATGTGATCTACAGGCTATGGCAATCATAGATTTGAAGGGGCTGGATTGAAGCCAATGGCTGGAATCAAGAAATCAATTAAATAATGTAAATCTAGGCTGTTGAGCCTGTCAATGGACAAGGAACAGAAAGAAGCAGACAATTTACCAGGTCACAATACATGAAAGTTTGAACGGCTAGTGTTGTGAAAGCAGTCCAAAATGATCATAATAATAATAAAAGCAAGACACTCAAAAGGTGGACAAAAATTGATTTTAAGGCTATTCCCTCAGGATGGAGGACAGGAATACCAAAAGAGGGACATGTCCTTTTGCCGGACATCTGGTAACACCACATTTGGATGACCAGCACATTTAGGAGGGTATGTGTCTTTTAAAAGAATACAGCTGATTACTTATGCAGTAGTCATAACTCTCCCTTGGTAGTTTTGTAGGCAGAAAGTAGTAAAGTCTCTTTAGTTACAGCATATTGATTTTTTTCGATCAAACTGCAGAGGCCACGAGGAAGAGGTGAGAGAAGGGCTCACCGACTTAATCCTCTACTCAATAAAGATTAAAGGGAACAGAATGAAAAAGCAAGACCAGCAAATCAAGGAAAATGACAGATAGTTACAGTATTTATTCACCAATTGAGATGAATAGATTATTTTTTTACAGAAAGCAATAAAATTAAACATAACCCCCCTCCCCAAAACAAAAACTGTTGGGCAAGTCTGAACGCTGGCATTCCTGAACAGCCCTAAGCAACTCTGCTGTACCTTTTCTTGACAATCTTTCTTCACCCAATGCATTTTTTAAGAGGTCACATTGACATTATAATGTTAATTTATTACCATTCCAAAGATATATTTTGGGCAGCTTGATTCTTAAAGCTGTAAGGATTGGCAGTTTTACCTTCCTGATTTGGAAAAAAATACAGTTTTTATCAGTATTTATTGTAAGCCAGCCAGAGTCGTCATTGAACGAGATTGGGCGGTGGATAAATTTAATAAATAAATAAATAAATAAATAAATAAATAAATAAATTTCTGGCACCGTAAGCCAGGATGGTTTCACTACAGTTTACTGAAGAAATCACAATTGACAGGGTTTGTACAATGCAAATGAAGTACAGGGTGGTTTAATATGATGGATGGACCCAACCTTTGTAAAAGTAGAAAAACAGGAACTGTCCTGTATTGAATCAGACTTTTGGTCCATACAACTTTAAGCTGGATTGATTTTCAAGGGTTTTAAGGTTAGTCCTCTCTGGAGAGGCTGGTTAAGAACTTAAGTCATCCTTGGTCATTTCATATACAGTATGAGGGACCAGAATTAGGGTGAGTGTATTGAGTGACCTCCACTGTCGCTCTTTGTGTTGTTATTATTAGACTTTTATCCTGCCTTTTTTTACATATAATTCAAAGTGGTGTTTTTTTTTTTTTAAATCATATGGCATAGCAGTTTGGTGTTCATGCTGCTTTCTTTCTTGCTGGGAAATCCTATTGATGTCCAGCAGCCAGATGTGTAGACTATTTAGCCATGACAAGTCACGTTGCCCAGTGTGCACCATGAGGAGTCTAGTCTACATTGCACCAATTCAAAGTGGTGAACATGCCTAATTCTCCTGTGTCCTATTTTCCCCCACAATAAAACCCTGTGAAGTGGGTTGGGCTGAGACAGAAGGGCCCAGGTAGAAAGGATGACTCTGACAAGCATCCTGTTCTATCTGTCTCTTCTCACAATCAAAATTCTGGATGAGTCACAGAAAGGAGTTGTTTTCTTTCTGCATGCTTGTCCTCTACGTGTGGAGAACAATGAGAACAAAATGGAGGGACTCATCAGCATTCTTCTTCCTTGCATTTAAAGCTTGTATGTTTTAAAATACAGCAAAGAGAGCTTCATCTCCAGTGAAATACCAGCCAGCCGGTTTGTTTTCACTGTTACTCTAGAGGAAGAAATGGTATGGCCTGGTACTAACCTACATTTTGCAAAGGACACTCCATAGTGGTAAACGTTTGGAGAATGCTGAAATGTTTTCCAAAGATCTTCAGAAATCTCACGTTGACTTGAGAAGGTAGTTAAGGAGGAACTGAGTATTTTCTCAAGACGGTAAGCACATTTTATTATTTATTTATTTTCTGCACCACCTTTATTATTTTTATAAATAAGGCAGTGAAAATACCAAATACTCCTTCCTCCTCCTGTTTTCCCCACAACAACAACCCTGTGAGGTGAGTTGGGCTGAGAGAGAGTGACTGTCCCAAGGTCACCCAGCCGGCTTTCATGCCTAAGGCAGGACTAGAACTCACAGTCTCCTGGTTTCTAGCCCAAGGTGGGACTAAAACTCACGCTCTCTTGGTTTCTAGCCTGGTGCCTTAATCACTACACCAAACTAGCTCTCCCCTTGATACAGTTCAGTATATAATTGAGGTGGGATTTGCACTTCATATTTTTGGAGAAGTGTGCAATCTGAAGAGTATTTTTTTTTCTGTCTGTATGTGCATGTGTGCCTGTTTCTTCAGTTTTCCCCTTGAAAGTTTCTCCCCTTGGATATTCTCCTTTCTTCTTTATAATTTGATTGGGAGGTTGAAAATGTCCTCTTTATTCACTGTTTATTATTGTTCAGGTTGCCCCAAAGCATTTTAATAGAAAGCAATTACATTCCACTTTAGTTTAAGTAGCTTTGCTGGATCCTCAAATGACAGTTCAACTTCTTGAGGATGAAGGCAAGTTGTGTGCTTAAAGAAGGCTCAGTGCTGGAGGAATGCAGAAATGAAATCCCTTGCTGAACTTACAAAGGGTCTGATAAATACTTCATGCTTGTTTATATCTTTTAAAGTATATAAGAAGAGCCTTTTGGATCCATGCAAGAGCCTATCCTTTCCAGCTCTCTTTCCTAGATCAGTTGCATCAGAAGCCCAGTGACTGATACTCTGGGATATATAACTAATCTTGGAGATTTCATGCAGCCATCTTTCAGAGAAGTTACTGATAAACTTCATCCTGCATGAATTAATCTATTGTCCCTTTAAAGTCACTGAATTTTATTGCCATGCTCACATTAAATCAAGCATCAAGCTAAGCCCCGGTTTCCTCGTGGTATTTAAATCTGATACATGTAAATGTTATTATAATTTGTTGAATGTTATGGATTTTTTTCCGGTCTACCTACTATTTCAGTAGCATCTACAGAGAGGCAATGAGGGTTCAAATGAAAGCAGTGTTCCAGTACACATCCTGCCTCTTTTGCACATGCATTATGATGATGTTAGGCACAGCAAGGTCCTGCAGGTATTGCCACACCTTTGAAATGCATTTTTTAAATGTTGCTGAGATTTTGCTGTTTGTATGTCAGTCCAAATTCATTATATGGGAAGTATTTGGGACAACAGATCAGGTATTAAATGAAAAATCTACTACCTTTATACAACATTACACAAAAACAGACTATCTAGCAATTTAGCATATTGTGGGAATCCAGCTTATTTCTGTGTTTTATAGGAGACCCCTCAGTTCTGTAAGGAAACTCCTTGGAATGCAGAAAATTTCAAATTCCACACTTTTCAAAGGGGAAGATACATGGTTGGTGTAAAAAGCAACTTCTGTTTAACCTGCCATCTGTTTAAATTGTTTGATGTGTTCTGTTTTCTTTTAATGCAGTATTTCCATATTTTTATTGTCCTTTATTAGGCACTAGCATTCAAATTAGGCCACTCCTGAGAAGTGCCATTGAAATCCATGAGGCCATTAGTTGTAATGACCAGCTTCAGACCCATTCATTTCTGTAGGACTTACTGATGTCTAAATTAGTCTCAATATGCCCCTGAATTCTGGAAACAACTTGCTTAGAATGCAATAAATGAATGTAATGCATTTATTCTAATAAAATGCTATCTATGTTCTGACACAGGCAATATATCATTTTATGAAAGTCTTACACTGCATAGTGTCTTTTAAATTCTTCAGACAAGCCTCATCTGACGCAGGACTCTGTAGCGCGAAGGGGTCTATCACATCAGAGTTTGGACTTGAGTGGTCTTTCCAGAGCATCTCCTGAAGACCAGACCAATAAACCTTCTTTGAATAATTCCAACCACTTCTTTAGATGAGGAAGGTGCAGTGTAACTGGAAACTTCCCATGCAGGAAGCAATTACAGTCAAACTCTTTGCTAGCAAGCAGGAATAATCCCGATGCTTCTGTAACATAAAAGCTAAGAAACTAGACATGTTTTTTCTTCTTTTTCCTCTGCTTCATAAAGTCATCCTAGTGGTTGGCCCATCCATAATCTTGCGAGCTGTCGCTTATTTCTGCTGACACATTTGCTTGGGGCAGAGAGAGAGAGTCACTCTAAAGAAACATAGTCAAAATGTTTATCCGAAACATATGCGTGCCGTATTTGCAGAAGGATCTCTCCCCTTCCCTCTTTAATGTAAGTCTTGCTAAATCTGTTGCAGACTTACTCCAATTGCCTAAGCAACTGGTATCGCCCAGTTCCTCATTAAGGCAGTATGGCAAACAATATGTCCCTCTATTTCTGATGCAATAGCTTAACATACGTCTGTCAAAGAGAGATGCCTGCATACCAAGGCTAAGGTAATTTAAATAAACAGCTGTCACTTTATGCATGGCTGCCTTGGGTGAGTTCTGATGTATGTATATAATGAAAGTAAAAAAACAACAACAAAAAAAAGCCCTGCTGCTCTTAAAACACAGGCTGAGAACTACAGTTTTCTTGGCTAGGAAGTGGACAGGCGACTTCTGTCTTCCGAGAAGGCCTTCCCGTACCTTTAATATAACACAAAATTCACCTGTCTTGTAGAAGGGTTGATACATTGGGTTGCCTCAAGATCTTCCTGTAGCATTACATGTCCTGCAGCTATGGGTATGATGGAGCTTCCAAGTTGCTGGAAGCAAGGAAGGCAATCTCAATTGAAAGAATAAAAAACATGTTCAAATATGGGTGGGTTCTTTCATCATTGGCACTATAACCCTGGTTTGCAAGAAAATAATAATAATAATAATATAATAATAATAATAATAATAATAATAATATTAAACCATAATAATTAACAGTCAATGCATATTATTCCCTTTAGTATTGCTGATTTTTTCTTTAGATAAAGGCACTATATTTCAGAGAGAAACAGTTCCAAGCCAGTGGATACTGTGTCCAATTAACAGTTATTTTTTTTCCACATCAAATGTGGTTTGGAAAAGTAATTGCCCACTGTGTTTCAAATTCTAGACTAAAGAGACCATAGAAGACATAAACGGTTTTGGACAGCAGAGACAGAGCCCTTGAAAATTGGGCCATTACAATAAACTTTTGTTAAGGCAATTTTGAAGCCAATTGCTTCTTCTTTCTGCTTGTCATCATTTTTGATTCTTCTTCCTCTGCTTCTTTCTTGATGAACATCCCACGTAACCATTTCTTTTCACTTTGCATCATTTCCCGAAATATTCAGCCAAAGATATGAAACATATTTTTCTCTACTGGGGTAAATCTTTCCTCTCAAAGCTCTTGGAGATTAAAGCAAATTCTGCCTTTTTTGCTTACATGGCAAGGTAGGGAACATACGGCTCAGATGCTCCAGCATGCTGCAGATGCTTCCCTTGGTCTCCATCAGGCTCATTGTCTTGCTGACTAAAAATATTGTTTTAATAATAAAAAAATGGGAATCTAGTTTGCTGCAGAACAAAGCACCACCTTCTAGCATCAAATTCATTAGTAGGCATGCCTTTGGAATTTGGAGAAGTCCCACTAGGAAGCTATTTCTTTTCTCATAAGGAGGTACTTTATGATGGTCTTTAGGAATGTGCAGATCTTCACAATGATGGTTCACTTCACTTGTGTAAGGAAAGTACTTCAAGGAAGTGCCGTGTCAAAGCAAATCATGTCACCTCTTATCCTTATCAGGTGGCAGTAGGAAGCTTCTTGTAGAGGGTTCACACTAGTATGTATTCTAGATAAGAAGGATTTTTGGCCTGATCCTGCTTCGGAGCTGTTTTCATGTTCTTATCAGATGCTTATTTAAAAAAAAATTCCCATGTAAACAACCCAGCAGATTGAAATGGATGAGAGGAAAGAGGGGGAGGATGAGGTAAGGTAGAACATGAGAGCAACCATTTTTTTTGTTCTCTGCTTTATTACAGTGGTGAGGGGAGGGAGAGACAGAGAGAAGTGGAGAGTACTACCATGCCAAAAAGGAAAATAAATAGCTAGGAGAAAGCAGACTTAAAATATTCATGCAGATAAGGGTGACTCCAGTAGGGGATACACTGTCAATCAAGGAGAACTGCTGTTACCATGACATTGCCCAATATAAGTCCCCCTTTTTGGGGGGAGATTGGCAGTGATAGAAATTTGAAAAATAAATAAATAAATAAATAAAAGCTATGGACTCTGTAATGAAGAATACATTTTTCTTGGATACTACAAGAATGCTTTAGGACAGGGAGCAATACTATAACTAAACTGTTTGGTAGCAATTCCTATTACCACACTGTAACCACCATTATACAGTAAGGGCTTCAGGACTTCAAACAACCAAATGCAGGAGCAGAAGCCAGGCAGGTCTCATATATAAAACCAAGAATATGAAGCTTTGGTCCTGCTGGGACGACCAGTCACATTGCTGTGAAACTGGATGCTTGTAACCATACGGTTTCTGACTACAGGGATAAGATATTGAGAGAACTGGGCTGAAGAGTGAGAAGTCCTTAAATGAGAAATCAAGACTTTGGGGTGGGGGGGGGGCAGGGGGAGTTCTTTCAATGTTTAACAAGGTTTCTTAATCCATTGTTGGAAACACTTCTGCTTGCCCGCCACTTGATTGTAATTTGTGTGATGACAAGAAGGATGCTGAGAGAACATTCATGAAGAAGTGGAGGCTTGGCTTCCAAATACCATCACTCTATCCAGAGAAGTGAGATGGGCACTTCAGAATTCTCTTCTGACCTATTTTTATCAGGGATATGCATCACTTTGGATTCAGAGATGACAAGGTGTTTTGCAACATCCTTTCTTTTTCCTGGAAAAAAAAGTGCTCTATTAACAATTGCAGACATGTCCTATGTTCACACCCCTGTTTTCCAAGTATTTTCTCCCTTTGAATGTATGTATAATACCTTCATTGATGGCATTTCTCCCTCTCTATAAATCCACATGAACTGTTGGATAGCCTCCTAAGTTAAATATGATTCCCTTGTTGCTGGCTTAGCCAAATGTCAACCGAATCCACTGTGGTTTATAAACTACTTTTAATGATTTTGCACTAGGTATGAACCAAGGAATATTGTGTGGGTTTAATACAGCATGGTTTGTTTGAGTCATGACTTGCTGAATACACCATGAAGCCATGACTCATGATTTACAAATCATAATGGTCAGATTCACACAGTATGCTAAATCAAAAGAAAAACATGTACAGTAAGTCCAGACGATAGCTGTTCCATAGCTTATTATAATGTGGGAATACAGCCTGTTCCTCAGCAACATCTCAGAGACAAGTTTTTCTCCATATCAGATGCTGATAGAATTTCTGTGGAAAGGTCCATAGAAGTAATCTAATCCAACCCCCTACTCAGTGTAGGATCCAGTAGAGCACCTCTGACAAATGACTATCTAGTCTCTGCTTGAAGATTTCTAGGGAAGGAGAAATTGCTACATTGTGTGGAAGCCATTCCAAGGGCTACAGCTCATACAGTCTAGAAGTTCCTCCTGATGTTTCGTATGAACCTCCTTCCTTGTAATTTTAAACTATTGGTTCTGGTCCTGCCATCTGGGGCAATAGAGAATAAGTCTGCTCCCTCTTTTTTGGAGACAAATGAGAAGAAAGAGCCAATTGTGTCATGTCCTGCCTGTGAACTTCCAAGAAGGATCTTTATTTTATCTCTGAAATCACCTATCAGAGTAGACAACACTGGAATAGATTGACAAGTTTTCTAGCAGGTTGTCCATTGCCTTGCAACAGTCATTTTATTAGGTTTCAGAAGGAGATGTGATGAGAACTGGGCCATTTGACCAGACTAGTTCCATTATCCTCCAGTTTCCTAGGTGATCATTACTGGAGAAAGATATTTTTTTAAGACTTGTCATAAGCCTTTGGAAAATAGATTGAATTGGTGATGGCTATGTTTCTACCTAAGAAATTTTATTTTCCTTTGGTGTACCATTGTAACTTCATCAAAACTTCCCAAGGTTTAGACTTTTAGTTAGTTCAGTTATAAGAGAAGTGGTTAAGAACCCCATGGAGGCTGTACCATAATCTAATATAATTTGTTTGTGTCTTATTAATCAAAGTAGTCTTTTATTAAGGAGATTATGCCTATCTTATTTCCACTAAATTAATGCAACTGTCTGCTATGATTCATTTGTCACTATAAATCTCTTCCTGCTGTTGAAATGCTGGAGTCAGTTTACATTCCAAAGAAAAACTTTCACCTTCAGGAAATGGCATTTAATTTAAAGAAAGAATCACAGGCACTTTTCTTGATATTTCCCAAGTATTCAAATATTTTCCATGCCTACCGTTATATGGAAAGGTCTTTGCTCTAAAAATGGAATTATCATAGAAAGTCCCTATGTGCAAACCCCTGGTGGTGATAAAACTGTCTGCAAATGGAAAGTATATAATAGGTTGTGATATGGAATGATGCTTTCCAGATGTAAGGGCTCCAGCCTAGATGCTCCAGTGAAACCATGGTCTCCCTCACATTGCAGGAACCAATATCTCTTAAAGAAATAAGGATAACTAAAAGGGTTCTTCCTACCAAGGGTGGAAATTTATAAGCAACCTTCAATAGAAGGCTTAGTCTGGAATTAGCTGCTTATAAACTCCAGCTTCACATAGAGCTGCTCCTCTTCTATCCCTCACTTTACTGAAATGTAAAGCTGCCTCACTTGACCTTGACTAACCTATTCTCACTGCTGTTATCCTTCATTTGGAGCAGAATAACATTTCTGTGGAGTCCTTGGTGCTCTCTGAGCCTTGTTGTTTTCTTGCAGTCGTTTCATTGTCAGACTAGGCAATGTCTTCAGTGTGAACATTTCTTTTAGGATCATCACGTGAAGCATTCCACTACTTGGCTACAATGGGACACAGAACGTGGGACTCTTCTCTACACATACACACTTGATCTTAGCCAAAAGGCCGAGAAGCAACTCTTCTCATGCATGTTTTCTCAGAAGTAAGTTCCACTGGAATCAAAGGGGCTTCCTCTGAAGCAACTGTGCATAGGTGTCCAACATAAATCATCAGCATTGTTCTTAAGAAAGCTTAATTCCTACTGAAACTGGAATTTCATTTCCAACCCTCATTGGATTATTGTATTCCTCTTTCCTTTTGGTTCCAGCATGTGGTTCTTACAATCTTTTTGTGAAATTTGTTTTTGAGAATGAATCAGAGTATTATAATTTTCTTCTACAGTGGTCACAAATAGAAGGGAACAAAATTCCTCCTCCTCCTCCCCTCCCCTTTCCCCTTCTCCTAATAGTGCTGTATGCAAATAAAACTGATAACAAATGAATGCAGCATTACACTGCTTTCCTTGGTTATTTTGTTTTTAATTAGACTACAGGGGCAGCTGTGGAAAGTGGAAATCTGAGGCAACTTTGCATATCAGAGAAGTAAGCATTGCATCAAAATTCTGCAATGTCTTTAAAACAAAGCATTAGACAGATTGTCTCCCTCCCCTTCAACAGACAAGTTTTTCCCCTTTCCAATTTAGGTTCAATGTGAATTTGAAAAACAATATTTATTGAATAAAACATATACTGCCTCCTCTTCTAGGTTCAGGACAACTCTCATCTCATTAAAACAATCTGTTTATATCATCATCATCATCTAATTCAAAACAACTCTTTTAAAATAGCAACAAGCTTCTGAACAGCTCATCAATTTAGCAATCAAAACATGACTTTTTTTGGGGGGGTGGCATCTTGGCAGACAATGGAAGGTCAACCGTCCCCCTAGGCAAAGGGTTCTATAGCTTAGACGTCGGTTGTCATCAACTGCACCTTTCTGTTGAGGGGACCAGGAGGAGTCTCTTTCATGAAGATTGCTTAAGTAATTTTAACCAAAGCCCAAAGAGAGTGGAACTGCCTGATTTGCTTGGCAGGTTATGGTGGTGCCGTTGGGTGGTGAATATAGTAGTCAACTGTCATAGGGCATTGACCGAGCACTGTTCTTTGAACTTTCCTTTTGGTTTGCTGAAGGGAGCACTAACTTGTTCATGAAGATCTCTCTGTGTTAGTGTTTTGAGGTTGTCAGGAATGAATATGATTGCAATTCAGCCCACAAGGCTCTGATCTGGGGTTTCTGCCACACTGGAGGCATATAAGCATTTATTATCAGCAGGGCACAGTGCTTGAATTGGATTAGCACTGCCATGGCACATGACTTGAGTGAGGGGAGGGGCCTTGATATGGCATGTAGTGTGGTGGAAACTGCGACCCCTAGGCCTCCTTTCATTCTTCTGTGCTTCACCCCTGGTTCTGCCCCAGCTGAGAATGAATGGAATCCATTTAATACCAGTTCATCCACAGTCCATGTTTCCTGGATCAATATGATGCCGTGGTGGGAGAGGAAGTCAGTGGAACAGGGGTCTCTGGTGGATGCAAACCACCCAGCCACATTCCAGGTTAGAAGGGTGACCTTATGCTGGTCAATGTTTGACTTCCTAAGAATGTAAAGAATATGGGACAAACTCATGCAGACATATTCCCAGCGACAAACCCAGCCCTTTTGGGTTTCCAAAGAGATGCTCTCTTCAGACAGAATGGATTTGCTGTGTACTTTCTTACTGAGTTCAGCTTGGCTTCCTCCTCCTCTCCTAGGCTAGGAGAAATCTGTGTGCCCATGTTAAGAAGCCCACCAGCCAGTACAAGATGGTACAAAGCCACAGTATAAGTCCAGAGGTAAAGCTAATCCATTTGTCAAGATTCAGTATCTCCAATCATCTGCTATCCAAAGTGTATGTTGCCTTTGGTAATTCCAATAGCCTGGCATACTTTTAGCCATTGGTACATCCAGAATGGTAAGCAGTGAATTTGTTCAGAAGGAACCATGCTTCAGCAGTCCATGTTTCCTGGATCGATATGATGCCGTGGTGGGGGAGGAAGTCAGTGGAGCAGGGGTCTCTGATGGATGCAAACCACCCAGCCACATTCCAGGACAGAAGGGTGACCTTATGCTGGTCACTTGGATATCAAGTGGATGCACTGTGAACCAGGGGGTTGGTGGATAAGTTTTGCAGGGGTAGTGGCTTCGTATTAATTGTTTGTTGAGATGGCTGTAGTTGTGTCTCCCTCCATGGCAGGGGAGGGAAGTGGGGTACTGTCAAGTTCCTGCTCAACCTTCTCTGCCATCTGTTTTGTCCATCAAGCCTCTATTCTCATAAGGGGGTGGGGGGCTTGTGATTCTGGCAGAGAGACTGGAAGAATCGGTGCAGCATGGGCAGCAAAATGTGGATCACTGGCAAGCAGGAATCCCAACTCTTTGGTAAGGGAAGCATCCTTTCACTTGTTTGAATATGATTACAAGTTGGCTTCCAAATGCTTTTAACAGATTGGAAGTAAAAACACTGATGGTAGGGAAGATGCCTAGATCTAATCCAAGTCAAACATTCTCATTAAATTTGGGGATGCCTTCATGAATTGAATTGTAAACTGAACTTAATTGTACTGTAAATTTAATGTAGTCTCCTCGTGTAATTCCAGAGTACAAATGGTATAGGTGCCTATTAAACTTCAGTTGGGCTTGAGTCATTCCCTTTAATGTCTAATCAAGTTCGTGCCATTAGAAACTTCTTGCAAAACAAAATGGCTTATTCTATGTTGGCTTAACTCATTATGAAAATACACTATTAGATGCACTTTTTTGCCACCGTAATAAGTAAAATAATCAAGTCTTGTGGTGTCTACAGTGCTACTTGAAAACCTTTAATGTTTGTCTAATAATTAGCAGATCCTTTTAACAGACACAAAATGCTTAGTAAACATAAAAGTTGATTTGCTGAGATCTCACCTCAGAAACAAACAGCCCAGAAATACATTCCCCTTTCCAAATTCTGCTTCTGTTCCAGAAACAGCAGGAATTTAATGCTACCATGGGGTAAATAAAATCAAGGCACATTGTAGCTGGAGACAGGAAAAAAAAAACACCTTAGTATATATTAATAAAACAAACTTGAGCAAATATATCTCTAACTGAAATATTTACACAACTTTCATTACTTCAAATAGAACAAAAGTTATTTATCTTATTTTGCCCTATTTTTCTACCTCTGTGGTATTTTTCTTTTTAAAAAATCAAAACATAAAAATTTAAAAAGTCCAACAAACAATTTTAGGAGGTACCCACATTTCAATGGACTTGATTCCATTAAATTTATAATATTCAGGAATCTTGTGCAGGTGAGGTTTACAGATGTTTAAAAGTTTAATAACTTCATGGCTTGAGAGGGGGAGAGAGAGAGAGAGAGAGAAAGGGTCTGTTATGGAAATTTCTGGTATGTTGTTAGGTTGTATATTCTGCTAAGAGTCAAGAAATAAAAACATTTCAATCCTGGAAGCAAAATGAAATGGAAAACAAGCCTCAACAAGAAAGAACTTTCTTCACAGGCTTCATAAAAGTGGAATGTTGCTTACTATAAACACAATGAGAGAGGGGTAACCCAGATGCTGACAATTGATAAGGAACTGTAACTTATTTGAAACATATTTATTCATAGAAGTACCTTAATGTTTATAAAATATTTGCTTGAATGTTCACACTGCAGACATTCAAGCCAAGGGGTACATAGGGCTAAACAATGGATATGCAGTTAATAGAAGCTGGAGACTGCTTTTGTCAGCATACACACAACCTGTTCTCAGAAGTTTCCTGGTAGTAAGATCTGTATAACATTGGAACAATCTACTGATGGAGGTTGTGAATTCCATCTCTGGAGATTGGGATGCCTCCTTGTTTCTTCCATTCAGACTATAGATTGATCTGGCCCAATTCTCTCTAATCAGATTTGTATTAGTACCTGGTTGATCTAATTTTTGCCATTCAAGCTATCTAATGGAAGATTCTGGGGGCATGGTGGCTCAGTGTCATGTTCACTGTTTCAATGTACACCGTACATCGTAACGTTTCACATGCCATGGCGCTGACGCGCATTTCTGTTTGGGAGGGAGCTGCGGTGAAACCTTGTACCAAGCTCTGTATCTGTGTTCATCACAATGGAATGTGTTTGGGTTATGTTCTCTGTTCAAGGACTTTTTCCACAGACCATCAGAAGCCATTAGGAGCACCTGGGATTGTGAACTTGGGAAGATTCTATGGGGGGAGGGATCTCATTTGCACCAAGGGTTTTTAGTTTGCATTTGGCGCGCTTTTATCATTCTCAGCTTTCTTTGTGATCCTGCATACTATTCTTTAGTAAATCAGATATCTTTGAATTCCTGCTCATGAGTCTGATAGTGTTTTAGAATAGGCATTCATTACACTCAGTGGTTAAGACACCAGGCTTGTCAAATGGAAGGCTGCAAGTTCAGTGGTTCAAGACCTGAGCGCCCCATGACAGAGTGAGCTCCCACACTCGCTCCAGCTCTTGCCAACCTAGCATTTCAAAAGCATGCAAATGCAAGTAGATAAATGGGTACTGCTTTGGTAGGAAGGTAACAGCATTCCGTGACTGTCATGCCAGCCACATGACTGTGGAAGTGTCTTTGGACAACGCTGGCTCTTCGGCTATGAAATGGAGATGAGCACCGCCCCCTAGTGTTGGACACGACTAAATGGGAACCTTTACCTTTACCTTTTAATGGAAGATTCCAGTGACTAAAGCTGGACTCTTTGGTTTACTACCCAACTGTGTGTTCTAGCGTTTATTGCCCCAACTACAAAATCCAGCCTTTAGTCTCATTTTCTGAATGTGCTCACTATTGCTTAAACTGCTCAGAGAAGGATGTGGAAAATCCCTCACAATTTTGCAGACTCTGCACCTTTGCCTGTTTCATAATTTATGGCAAGAATTTGGACTTCTTCTGAAATAATTATCCCTGTTCTCTCCTGGATTCTGAAGATTCTGAACTGCCCAGAGTCCTCTTTTCAGGAGAGATGGGCGGTGATAGAAATTTGAAATATATATACATATAGGTAAAGGTAAAGGTTTCCCCCCGATGTAAAGTCCAGTTGTGTCCGACTCTAGGGGGCGGTGCTCATCTCCGTTTCTAAGCCTTGGAGCCGGCATTGTCCGTAAGGACCCGTCCGTGGTCATGTGGCCGGCATGACGACACGGAACGCCGTTACCTTCCCGCCGAAGCAGTACCTATTAATCTACTCACATTTGCATGCTTTCGAACTGCTAGGTGAGCAGGAGCTGGGACTAGCAACGGGAGCTCACCCCGCCGTGCGGATTCGAACCGCCGACCTTCCGATCGGCAAGCTCAGCAGCGCAGCGGTTTAACCCGCAGCGCCACCGCGTCCCATATATACATATACATATACATAAATAAGTTCAGAACAAGCAGGTCTTGTTTTCAAAGTTGGCCTATGAAAGCTTACAAACCATTTCTCTTTTGGTTTGGTTTGATATAGTGAATGTTGGTATATCATTGTTACTCTGCAAGGAATAAGCCACAGAAACACCCTGGTACCATGGTAACAAATTATTTTCTTAAGTGTCAGCAGAGTGAAAAGGTCAGGCTTCATTGTTCTCAGGTTGGGGTGTGGAAAAGGTTAAGTGTTGGGTGACCAAATGAAAAAGCTGCCTGCATGCTTGGGGAACTTGCCTGAACTTGCTGTCAGTGGTTCCAGTTTCTGTTTCTGTTTCAGCTCAGCAGCAGCTCTTTTGCTCAGCACATGTGCATATTTGTGTGAGCTTGTATATATGCCCTTTTTGTATTTAAGGATTTTGACCCATCCAGAGATCTGGATGAGGAAACTGTTTATGTTCTCTATGTTTTGTTCGAATACAACTTTTTTCGCTGAAATGCCTGGTGTCTTCTTTCTGAGCCCTTGTGCTAAATGCTTTCCAGCACTCTGCACATGCTTCACCTGCACCAACAGTGAATTGTGCCAGCCTAACCATTGTCACTAGTTTGTGGCTTAGCATACTGCAGGAACCCAGCCAATGGTGGGTTATTCAAAAAACAAAGCTGATCCCAACAAGAGTGCAGAATGATATGTAAACCCATAACTCAATTTGAGGGAAGTTACTTTTAGATAAATGTGTACAGCATCACACCACATGTTTCTTACTCTAAATGGTATGTGTCCTAACACTGGCTACAATTCCCCAAGACTGCCTTTTATAGATCTGGAGTCATATGTCTTTTGTTATAGGAACTTTAGATCCCTCTCTGTCAAACATCAAAGTTGCCCTTGTGTTGGTGATTATGATATAGGGACCCTTAAATTTCAATTGAAATGGCTTAATAAATGATTGAATAATTGACATTAATTTAAGAAATGAATATAGGGTCTTATGTAATTTGATTGAGGCTATTTAAAAAAAGTTTGGAGTAAAAAAGCACTTTAGAAGAAGTAGAGAGCCCTTTCCTATAATTATCATCAGATAATTATAATAGTAATAGATAATTGTAATAGGCAGCAAATCTGAAATAACAGCTTACAAAATAATTTGTCATTAAAAGAGAATACTACAATCATTCTTTTTTGTAAACATAGTTTAATCATTGGTAAGATAATGTCTGTCAAGAAGCAAAAATTGAAGTCACCAGTCCCCCCTCCCTCTTATATTCTTGAGATAGTTACAATATTCAAAATGATACAGCAAATTCTGAGTTTCCATGCCATTTCTGACATATTCTGACATCTCGAAATGGCTTTGGGGAGCTCCCTGAAGTAAGTCAGAATAGATAGTGTCATTCAGACTTCAAATTCCACAGATGTTGACTTAAAGTGGCACCAAGCTAGTTTTGGGTTTAAGGGAAAATGCACAATTGACTCAAATGTAACAAGTAAGACATAAAAGGTGTGGAGAAGATTCCAACAATTTTAATGCTAACAAATGAAATTGCCACATGTTTTAAAAGAAGTCTTTGGAGGAATCTGATTTTCAAAAGAAGTCTTCAGGGGTTCAAGAAAAGTCTCACCCCATTAATGGAGATTGAAATATGATGATTGGGTGATACTTAAGGGACCAGAAGTTTCCTCCATGGGCAGGAGGTCAAGGGATCATGGCATTATTGAAATGCCTATGGTGTCCCCTTCCACCTTTAGAACATTTTGCTACTCTGGGTGTGACACAGGTGAAGTGAAGGGCACAGGTTTACTGGAATATGGAAAAGTGCTTAGAATCTCAAGTCATTTCATGTTCCTGATACATGAAATGTCCCAGGAAGCAACATTTCCCTGTATCATCCCCAGAACTACCATGTTTATTCCTCCTCACTTACATTCCTTCAGTGTAAAGGAAACGTATGTACCAAGAAAAATCCATTCAAACTTTTGTGCATACTTTTTTTTTGCATTGATAAATGACAGGACCAAGTAATTTAGAGTTTATTTAAAGAAAATATTGGCCCAAACCATTTTCAGAGTGAAATAAACTTTTGGATTGTAATTAAGGTTTCTCTTGTCATCCTTATCTTTTGAAGAGAAAATTATTTGCCTCAGAGTAATTTTATAAACATATGCTTGGCATTATGGGATGACAAAACTTCAGATTTTTGTGGAAAAACACAATGTTTTTGATGACTTTTGAAATGTGTCCAAATAGGTTTTTTTCCCCCACAGCATCTGTTATAATCCAACTTCTGAATAAATATGCTAAGTATTTTCAATACTTGTTACTTATTAAATACATTTTGAAGAAGTTAAAAGTGATCAGGCCTGACAAACTGGAAGGCCAACAGATCCAGAAAACATAGGATGGGCAGTTCTCATCTCCTCAGTGACCTTGGCGTAAGTAAATTCTCCCCAACTTGGTCACTGCTGAGAATTCTGGGAACTGAAGTCTATACACCTGTAGGGTGCTATGGTTGGGGAAGGCTGGTGTATGTCAAGATGAAAATAGAAATAATAGGAGTGGAATTATAATTTTTTTCTTTTTGCAATTATTTTTGGTAAATTTAAAAGAAGCTGCATGGAACACAGCCCTTTCTGGAAAGCATTGAAAAAACCCACTCTGAGTAGCTTTAATATGATAATATTTGTATGAAAGCACAAAAAAGGACATAAGGATCAGTAAGCCATAGATTAAAAGCACCAGGCTATTTTAATAAAGACGGCTACAACATTATGCCAATACAAAAGCGCAAGATTACAAATTTCCCCAATTAGTCACACAGTCAAACCATGAATGCAAATAATGTGCCTCTCGACTGCTAGTTAAGGAACAAACGAGAAAACTAGGTCACACCAAATCAGCATCCAGGTAGTTCCGAAAGGAGAAGAATTATTATTCAAAATGTCTTGAACTTAACTTTCATGGAGCACAGCCAAAGATGTGGCAGAGATGGCTCTGAGGGGTTTTTTGAATATATTCAAATACATGTTAGGATAGTTAAGTGCACCCCTTTTGAAGGGAGCCATCACTCTGGTAACAAAAGATAGGTACTTCATTTTGTAATATGAAAACAAATTGTATCCCTGCAAGACATTTTAAATCTAGCATTTTCTTTTGGCTGTTGACCGCCTCAACAATGACATCTGAATGGCAAAATAAATGTAACAAGAGGAAGAGAAAGAGAGATGGAAGGTGGAAAATAACCATCATGTTTTCTTATTCTTTCTTTCTGGTTTCTGTTTTTCTTTTCTTTTATGGGGCAGTTCAGGGGAAAAATCAATCAGCATGTTACAATGGCTGGGATAATTTTTTTTTTAAACCTGTATCTGTGCTAAGCTCAGAAAAGAAAGAGTACATGGTAACTGGCTGAAATTTGGGTATGTTGTTTAGCAGTGAAGTGTGACAGCCTAGAAAGTATATGTTGGTGTAAGTTCTCCAAGTGCCCTTAGGATAATATGAAGGCCAGAAAAGTGTAATCCAGGACATTCAGAATGGATCAGAGAAAGTAGGAAATGACTCAGAAATGAGACCACAGCTATCCAGATGTAGCATAAACATTTCAGCAGGTGCTCATAAACTGTTGGGAGAAGATGTACCAGCAAAACAGCAGAAGCACCCCAGCTGCATGAAAAAACAAAATGCAAAGTTAATTTAGAAATTCCTCCCCAGGTGAAACATCTTACTTTCTTTCAAAATAAAATCAAAATATAGTTTGATTTGCATGTTATGGAGCAGTGGGGGGAATATCTCTTACCAGGGTATGAATTTTTACTAGACCGTGAGACCAGGATGAAATTAAATTTCATTTGATTCTCATTTCCTTTTGTTTAACTATATATTTTTGCTATTATTACATTCCTGTCATCATTTCTCATCTATTATGTTAAATGTTTCCACTTTGGGAAGTGTGGAGTCCTTGGTGCTCTCTGAGCCTGGTTGTTTTCTTGCAGATGTTTCATTGCCAGACTAGGCAGTATCTTCAGTGCGATGAAGATGTTGCCTAGTCTGGCAATGGAATGTCTGCAAGAAAACAACCAGGCTCAGAGAGCACCAAGGACTCCACAGTTCAACCCTGAGCTACAAATATTATCTTTGATTGGTACTTTGGGAAGTGTTTGGGAACCAGAAACAGAGCACTTTGGAGCTACATGTGGACCAATATCCCCATGTTGCTCATTTTTGCTTAAGAAGATAGCAACCAAATGAGATGGATCTGACAGATAAAGTTTTGTAGGTAAGTAACAAAATAGGTTCTGCTTACTTCATACATTTTATAAACCATCTTCCATCACTGAGTTCCCAGCAGCTTATATGGAATTGTATCATCATCATCATCATCATCATCATCATCATCATCATCATCATCATCTTATAGCCACCTACTCCAAAAGACTGCATTAGCAAAGGGTTCAACTGTGTGTCCTCCAGTCTTCCTTCTCCATCTCCCAGACTCTAGAGTGAATACAGTCCACTGATGAGACTAGACTCAAATCCTATTTTGGCAATACTCAGAATTAGATTTGGGCCCTAGTTCTCTTAGCTTGACTCATTCAGCAGGATAGATGTGAAAATGGAAGAGCATTTCCTGGAGATCCATGTGCCTCCCACTCATGCTTTATTTTAAAAAAGCCCTTAAAACTTTTTTTTTTCTCCCAGGCCTTTGTTAATTTGAATGGTGGAGTCCCTACCTATATGGGAGTATTTTGGGTCTGCTAGGTTTCTATCCTTTCTTGCTAATTCTGTTTTTAATATTGCATGCTACCCAGAGTAATTTCTGAATTGGACATGGCTGAATGGATTAAAAAAAAAAAATCCAACGAAGTAATAAAATAAATGGGTGGAAAACTATACAACTAAGAGTGCCTAGGGAGAAAATGGATAAAAATTAAATATAAAGAATGTTAAGAAAGTTGCCTAGAGTTCCAACATGGTGGACTCAATTCACTTCAGAACTTACGGACAAAGAATGGCGTTCTTTCCATTCTTTGACCACTGAAAAACTTGAAGCGTTTTCAATGAAAACAGGCGTTCTCCAACAGTTTCTCTTGGAGGTGGGGCAGTCCATGAGCAGTGAAGTCATAATACTTTCTCCTCTTGTTGCTGTTGCAACAAGGCAGAAAAACTATATGTATGTATGTATGTATGTATATATAATTTCATTCATTCATTCACATCATTGGGCTATTAGGTGCAGGCTCAGGGTTAGTGTTAAGGTTAGAAAGAGAATAATGGTTAGAGAAAATTCTGCAGTCTGGGTATCAGTCAAGGATTAGATCTATTGACACTGCCATTCAATATACTTATGTGGAAATCTCCATCACCAATACATTAGGGCCGCACATCACCCCTCTGAAGAGAGCAAAGGTTATAAGAGTAGGGTTTTCCTTAATGCCAACACTTTTTCAGCAGAGTTTGTTCCCATCTATAATTCAAAGTTCTCCAGAGATGGAAAAAAAGCCAACTGTTGAAATATTTGGGAAGTGTCTTTGCCCAAGGCATCAGCTACAATGTTTTATTGAAAATTTGGGTGGTAGCTACACATCCCAGGAAGCATATATTCACATCATCCCAGAGAGTTTTAAAAGGGATGAACTCTGAAAATGGTACTCCTGTCTTGAGACTTTCATGCAGGGATGTGATGGAAGCATCATGACTCAACGTACACCCCTTCCCTTCCCTTCCCTTCCCTTCCCTTCCCTTCCCTTCCCTTCCCTTCCCTTCCCTTCCCTTCCCTTCCCTTCCCTTCCCAGCAAGGTATTTCAGAAGTGGTTTGTCATTGCCTCCTTCCTAGGGCTGAGAGAGAATGACTGGCCCAAGTTCACCCAGCTGGCTTTGTGACTAGGGTGGGACTAGAACTCATGGTCTCTAGCCTGATGCCTTAACCAGTACACCAAACTTGCTCTCACTAAAAGGATACAAGCATACAAACGCATCCCCACCTCCTCACCCCCCATCCATTCCTTTAGTATTCCTCCATGTCTTCTGAATTTAAGTTTACTTAGGAGAACTTCTGCATGCTTTTAAACATTCTAAAATAGGGCATGTATACAATTGGTTGTGCCTTTTAACTCCTCCTTCTCACCTGTGATTACCAACGGACCCTCTTTTTTTAACATCAGCAAGTGCGTTGACAAAATATGCCATAAAAATAATCTGGGTAAAAGTAATCAAACAAAATTGTTTTCTTATTTCCTCCCCTGACCTTTAAAAGGACAGATTTTGAGTCGGGCATGGCAGATGACATCTGGAACAGGATGGGAAGTGTTGCTGGGAGCTATAAGTGGAATCCAGGAAATCTCCATTAGAACAGAGATTCTACTTGTTTATGTTGTATTTGTTACTGTCATTGTCTTTATATTTTATCTCATATAAACCATATGGGGGATATTTCTTGAAGATTATAATAAAATAATAAAAACAGCAACAAGATGTACATGTGCATGTCAGGTACAACTATTTTGCAATCTAAACTGAAGGGGCATTTTGCTCTGGAATAATATCCAAACTGCATTTATTGGATCAGAACAAATATATCCAAGTTTTTATGCTATTTGGATTATTACAATATGATGCCAGGTTGAGGAATAACTGACTAGTGGGAACAGAGGTTACATGTTAATTCAGAACACACTCTGTCTGTCTGTCTATCTATCTAATGGTCCATCCATCCATTTCTAATCTACACTAATCTATTTTTAAAGATAAAAGCATGATGCTAATTAGAAAGCTGAAATGTGTCTGATGCTGAAGACACAAAACTTCTTAGCAGTCATCAGTAGGAAGTAAATATAATTTATGAGCTTCTGGGTCATAATGAGAAACATTCCAGTTACACCCACAGCTCCGACAACCTCAGCTCCAGATGTGTTTCCATAATCAACACAGACATCAGAAAATCTTATCAACTGGCTTCCTGCCTTGGGCATTGCAGTTACTCTCTTGCAAGTCTGGGTAAATCAAAGCTAATGTTGACTGTGAACTAAGGCTTGTTTGACAAAATATAAAGAAAAACCAGCAGATTGCTTTATATTTTGGGGGGTGGGGATCCAGACTGACATGGCTTCTTGATCCTTCAAAAGTAAACTGATTGATTTGGAAGCACAAACCTGAGAGTTTTTCATAATCCAGAAGATTGCTTCTCTTTATACCATCCTGTTCATACCCTAAAATCTGATGAGAACTTGGGGGTGGAGGTGGTCCACAGGTAAAAAAAATAAATGTCAAGATGGTGGCTGCAACAGTGTGTTTGAAGTTCTAACTGTTTTTTATTTGTGTCCTGTCATATCTAGGAGACCTTTTGCCTAAGGTCCTTCAAATCCGGGTGCTTTTCTAGGTCTGTTTTGCTATTCCCATCGGTTTTCTTCCCATGCACTTCTAACGTACTGTCATGCTTTTTACTTTCATCCACTCATGGCTACACATCTAAACATGATCCAGAGTCAGGGAGAAGTTGAAGACTCCTGAGAGGAGAATTGGATTGGATGGTCTCTAATTGAAGCTCATTTCAACCCTGTGATTTATGCCTTCTACAATGAGGTATGAGATTGAGACAGTGGGATTTACAGATTTCTTGGAATACCACAAAGGGAAGGCCTGGATCATGGCTCTTCTAGGTAACCACCCCTGAAAAATGCTTGCAGGTTCAGCTGTATAAACTTCTTGAAAATATTTCCCTTCAACCACACTTCTTTGTAGTGCTGCTCAAAAAGGGCATTCACTTTTCGGAATCAAACAGGTAATGGCCCATTAGTTACCAATATAAAGAAAGGGTCTGTCCCTCTCTGCCTCCCTCCTTTGTTGTTTATTCATTTAGTCACTTCCGATTGTTCATGACTTCATGGACCAGCCCATGCCAGAGCTTCCTGTCGGTCGTCAACACCCCCAGCTCCCCCAGGGATGAATCCATCACCTCTAGAATATCATCCATCCACCTTGCCCTTGGTCAGCCCCACTTCCTTTTGCCCTCCACTCTCCCTAGCATCAGCATCTTCTCCAGGGTGTCCTGTCTTCTCATTATGTGGCCAAAGTATTTCGGTTTGGCCTTTAATATCATTCCCTCAAGTGAGCAGTCTGGCTTTATTTCCTGGAGGATGGACTGGTTTGATCTTCTTGCAGTCCAAGGCACTCTCAGAATTTTCCTCCAACACCACAGTTCAAAAGCATCCATCTTCCTTCTCTCAGCCTTCCTTATGGTCCAGCTCTCGCAGCCATATGTTACTACAGGGAACACCATTGCTTTAACTATGCGGACCTTTGTTGTCAGTGTGATGTCTCTGCTCTTAACTATTTTATCGAGATTTGTCATTGCTCTTCTCCCAAGGATTAAGCGTCTTCTGATTTCCTGACTGCAGTCAGCATCTGCAGTAATCTTCACACCTAGAAATACAAAGTTTTTCACTGCTTCTACATTTTTGCCTTCTATTTGCCAGTTATCAATCAAGCTGGTTGCCATAATCTTAGTTTTTTTTAGGTTTAGCTGCAAGCCAGCTTTTGCACTTTCTTCCTTCACCTTCATCATAAGGCTCCTCAGTTCCTCTTCACTTTCAGCCATCAAAGTGGTATCATCTGCATATCTGAGATTGTTAATGTTTCTTCCAGCGATTTTAACTCCACCCTTGGATTCCTCAAGCCCAGCACGTAGCATGATGTGTTCTGCATACAAGTTGAATAGGTAGGGTGAGAGTGTACAGCCCTGCCATACTCCTTTCCCAATCTTAAACCAGTCCGTTGTTCCGTGGTCTGTTCTTACTGTTGCTACTTGGTCGTTATACAGATTCTTCAGGAGGCATACAAGATGACTTGGTATCCCCATACCACTAAGAACTTGCCACAATTTGTTACAGTCCACACAGTCAAAGGCTTTAGAATAGTCAATAAAACAGAAATAGATGTTTTTCTGAAACTCCCTGGCTTTTTCCATGATCCAGCGGATATTGGCAATTTGGTCCCTAGTTCCTCTGCCTTTTCTAAACCCAGCTTGTACATCTGGCAATTCTCGCTCCATGAACTGCTGAAGTCTACCTTGCACGATCTTGAGCATTACCTTACTGGCATGTGAAATGAGTGCCACTGTTCGATAGTTTGAACAGTCTTTAGTGTTTCCCTTTTTTGGTATGGGGATATAAGTTGATTTTTTCCAATCTGATGGCCATTCTTGTGCTTTCCAAACTTGCTGGCAGATAGCATGCATTACCTTGACAGCATCATCTCGCAAGATTTTGAACAGTTCAGCTAGGATGCCATCATCTCCTGCTGCCTTGTTATTAGCTATGCTTTTTAAGGCCCATTCAACCTCACTCTTCAGGATGTCTGGCTCTAGCTCACTGACCACACCGTCAAAGCTATCCCCAATATTGTTATCCTTCCTATACAGGTCTTCTGTATATTCTTGCCACCTTTTCTTGATCTCTTCTTCTTCTGTTAGGTCCTTGCCATCTTTGTTTTTGATCATACCCATTTTTGCCTGGAATTTACCTCCAATGTTTCTAATTTTCTGGAAGAGGTCTCTTGTCCTTCCTATTCTATTGTCTTCTTCCACTTCCATGCATTGCTTGTTTAAAAATAATTCCCTATCTCTTCTGGCTAAGCTCTGGAATTTTGCATTTAATTGGGCATATCTCCCCCGATCACTGTTGCCTTTTGCTTTCTTTCTTTCTTGGGCTACTTCTAGTGTCTCAGCAGACAGCCATTTTGCCTTCTTGGTTTTCTCTTTCTTTGGGATGTATTTTGCGGCCGCCTCCTGAACAACGTTGCGGACCTCTGTCCATAGTACTTCCGGGACCCTATCTACTAAGTCCAGTGCCTTAAATCGATTCTTCACCTCCACTGCATATTCCTTAGGAATATTCGTGAGCTCATATCTAGCTGATCTGTGGGTCTTCCCTAATCTCTTTAGTCTGATCCTAAATTGTGCAAGAAGAAGTTTGTGATCGGAACTACAGTCAGCTCCAGGTCTTGTTTTTACCGACTGTATAGATGTCCGCCACCTTTGGCTGCAAAGGATGTAGTCAATCTGATTTTGCTGTTGTCCATCTGGGGAAGTCCATGTATAAAGCCGTCTCTTAGGTTGTTGGAAGAGAGTGTTTGTTATGCAGAGTGAGTTGTCTTGGCAAAATTCTATCAGCCTATGTCCTGCTTCATTTTGTTCACCCAGGCTATGCTTACCTGTAATTCCAGGTGTCATTTGACTGCCCACCTTAGCATTCCAGTCTCCCGTGATGAAAATAACATCTCTTTTAGGCGTGTTGTCCAGTAGGTGCTGCAGATCCTCATAGAACTGCTCTACTTCAGCTTCTTCAGCATCTATGGTTGGGCGTATATTTGGATCACTGTGATGTTAGATGGCTTGCCCTGAATTTGAATTGAGATCATTCTATCGTTTTTTGGATTGTATCCAAGCACTGCTTTAGCCACTTTACTATTAATTATGAAGGCTACCCCTTTTCTTCTGTGGTCCTCTTGTCCACAGTAGTAGATTTGGTGGTCATTTGATGTGAAGTGGCTGATTCCAGTCCATTTCAGTTCACTGACGCCCAGAATGTCTATCTTTAATCTTGACATGTCACCAATAACCACATCCAATTTGCCCTGGCTCATAGATCTTACACTCCAGGTTCCAATGGTGTGTTGATCCTTAGAACATCGGATTCGCCGTTCACCACCAGCACCGTCGGCCGCTAGCCGTCCTTTCGGCTTTGAGCTAGCTGCGTCATCACGTCTGGGGCTAGTTGAGCTCATCCTCTGTTCCTCCCCAGTAGCATTTTGACCATCTTCCAACCTGGGGGTCTCATCTTCTGACGGTATACTGACATATCTCTGGTTGTACTGATCCATTGAGTTTTCACGGCAAGAATACTGGGGTGGGTTGCCATTACCTTCCCCAGGGATCGCATTTAGTCTGACCTCTCTGTCATGACCTTCCCGTCTTGGGTGGCCCTTCACGGTTTAGCTCATGGCATCATTGAGGTGCTCAAGCTCCAGCACCACGACAAGGTAATGATCCTTTGCTGAAGGCCTCCCTCCTACTCTGCATTAAATCCAAGGCAGGAGGGGGAAAGCAGATTTATAAAGTCTGCTTCCCCCAAGCTGAGAGACAAAATAGGCGGCATGAAATATCAAATGAATGAGCAAAGGAGGGCTTGGAGATTGATACAGTGTTTCTCATGGGAATGAAACAGAAGCAAGAACAGGAGCTACTCTTATAGTAAAAACTCTGTTCTGGTTGTACTCATAATTTCAGGATGGCAACACTTTCCAGAATGCAGGGTGGAGGATACATATTGCAAATGGTCTTACAGTAACTCCCAGACTATGGAGAAAAGCTTTGGAGAAGAGTGGTAATTCAGAAAACAGCAGAAAATAAGGGTGAATGGATCACTAGCTACACAATCAACCCATGTAGGTATTTTCTGATTATGTCCTGTTTACTTTCTTTGTGAAACAATCTATTTAAAACAACAAAAATCCACAGTTGCCATCATATGGTATGCATTTTTCTGTACGCATTTTCCTGCACAAGTTATTGACTAGCCCAATTTAGACTTCTTTACACAACTACTCCTAATATATATGCTTCCTGGATAGCTGTCCTCGACATCACCTTGTTTCCTGTGCTATTTTCCTAGATCTCTGCCATTGGCTTTTAATGTTCCCACCCATGAGGGGGCCCTTACATATGCGTATTTCATTACTCACAGAGGCTTGCATAATGTATCGCATTCTCTGCCACCTATGCTTTACAGGACTGAATGGTAGCTTAGGCTGCAACTCAGATTTAGAAAGGGCAATCTGAAGGATTGGATTCAAGGATTTCTCCACCTAAAAAAATGTGCCTTTGCTACAGGGTACATACATACATAACTGTAGACCATACATTTTTCTTTTTCTCAGAGTCCTTGATCTTCCTCCAAGGAGCTCTTCAAGGGAGACATAGCCTTCATCATATGTAGTTGGGATGATTTCCAGTTGAGGTCTGTAGGTATGGACAGGCTATTTGGATTGCAGAGAATACTGCTGTTTAGGCTACAGAAAAAGACCTGTGCTCCAAACACAGTTCAGAATTAGCCGACCTTAGCAGAGAAAGTTTGTAGAAAAGAAAAAAAGAAGTTAAGGGCACACGGAGCATTTTATATGAATATGAACATAAGCCCAGAACCAAACAACTAGGAGTAGATGAAGAGCACTAAAGTTTATTGCTATTGAGTTTCATATCTTTTTAAAAGGCCAACATGAGTCTTCATGGAGTTGTCACAACTGAGCCGGCAGAAACATAATGAAAAGTATATATACACACAACACGAATTTCAATGACCTCTGCTGTTTGCTGCCATAAATTTTTGATAAAAAATGAGGCTTGAACTAGCCTAGGTTATTGACCATAAGAAGCACAGGTGTAGTGGAAACACATGCAGTTTTTGCAATATTGCTTTCTTTTGATTTTCTCAACAAAAAGTAAAGTGCTCTTTATTATATCTGTCATCGTATTAGAAATGAGAAACCATTTTAAATATAATTCATTGTCAAGATTAACTCGGGAATGGGAACATAAAAATAACATAAAAGAAAGTAAAAGAACTGAATTTAGGGGCTGACCATATTGGAAAACAATCTACTCAGTCACCAAAGCCAAATCTTATATGGAATAGTCCTAAAAAGCACAGACAGGTAGAACTGCCAATTTTCATTTAATGTAATCTTATATTACTTAGTATGACTGATTCACACTCTAAGGAAAAATGTGGTTTGGTTTGTGCTTTCCCTCTTTCAGGAACCCAGATATTGTGATTGGTAAAACCAGCCTGGTTCCATAATGTGTGCACCTGGTTCACATCAGTCCATTTTTACACTAAGTTCGATGTAAAAGAATTGGGGGAACTAAGTTCTCCCATCTATGTCAAAAAATGTCAGCACATCAATTATGTGGATTTCTCCAAATATTAGCCTTTCTGCATGCAATTTTCCTAGTATGTCTAGACCATTTTTCCTAAGCGACTTCCCCCACTTTTTTAGTCTATGTACTTTCCCCCAATATATGCATTTGGCTTTGCACACTTTTTTTAGAGGAACAGAATCTGATCTCAGATTCCACTGAAGGAGTGATCTAAATTGAAAATCCCAACCACGAACCACACATTAATTCAACTTGATACTCACGATATCTAATCACTGGGATAATTAGGAAAGCCATACCTGAAGGAAGATATAGGCAAACTGGAATGATTCACAGGAGGCCAAATAACCACTGGTATGGAAAACAACACTTGTGAAAAAAATGTTGAAGAAATTGAATACATCAGGAGTGGAGGAAAGAAGGCTTAGGAGAATCCATACCAGCATTCTTCAGCTGACTGAAGGGCTGAGACATAGAAGAAGAGAAGGGCTTGTTTTCTTTATTGGCCAGTTCTAGAGAGATTCACAATGAAAAATAAGGCTTTCACTTTTATAGGTCTTATCACAAAGGCAGTAGCAAGGCAGTTTTAGAGCAAGAAAACAGAAGTGGCATCAGTAAAGAAGCCAAAATTTACCCAGGAAGACAGGAGAAAAGTTAAGCAGCAATTTTATACATCAAGTGCAGGCCAAAGGTCAAAAGGTACAAACACAAAGAAGTCCAAACTCAGGACCTGGACAAGGATGCAGAAGCAGAACAACAAAATCAATTCTAGGGATTATGCAAATCAGCCCAGTTCCAATTTCAGTTCCAATCACAGTCAGTTCAGTTTATATCTGAAACTTGATTTAAAGCCAAGTCTGATTCCCTTTTATAATTTCCATCATCACATTTAGTTGATCCAAAATGTGAAGGCTGGGCAAAACCATGTGTCTGGGCCAAGCTTTAGGTCAGTGTTTCTCAAACCTGGCAACCTTAAGATGTGTGGACTTCAAATCCCAAAATTCCCCAGCCAGCAGCCACACATCTTAAAGCTGCCAAGTTTGAGAAACACTGCTTTAGGTGATGATAGAACCATGCCATAGCCAAGTAGAGCCTTCTACAAGCTATTGTGTCCCACACCGGATCCATGTTACCTCTTTAACTCTTCTGAGTTTGAGCTGCTTTCCTTGCCAGAAGCATCCATGAGAGAGATTCTCTGTCCCAAATACCAAATTTGTTTATTCGTTTAGTCGCTTCCGACTCTTCGTGACTTCATGGACCAGCCCACGCCAGAGCTTCCTGTCGGTCGTCAACACCCCCAGCTCCCCCAGGGACGAGTCCGTCACCTCTAGAATATCATCCATCCATCTTGCCCTTGGTCGGCCCCTCTTCCTTTTGCCTTCCACTCTCCCTAGCATCAGCATCTTCTCCAGGGTGTCCTGTCTTCTCATTATGTGGCCAAAGTATTTCAGTTTTGCCTTTAATATCATTCCCTCAAGTGAGCAGTCTGGCTTTATTTCCTGGAGGATGGACTGGTTTGATCTTCTTGCAGTCCAAGGCACTCTCAGAATTTTCCTCCAACACCACAGTTCAAAAGCATCGATCTTCCTTCGCTCAGCCTTCCTTATGGTCCAGCTCTCGCAGCCATATGTTACTACAGGGAACACCACTGCTTTAACTATGCGGGCCTTTGTTGTCAGTGTGATGTCTCTGCTCTTAACTATTTTATCGAGATTTGTCATTGCTCTTCTCCCAAGGATTAAGCGTCTTCTGATTTCCTGACTGCAGTCAGCATCTGCAGTAATCTTTGCACCTAGGAATACAAAGTCTTTCACTGCTTCTACATTTTCTCCCTCTATTTGCCAGTTATCAATCAAGCTGGTTGCCATAATCTTGGTTTTTTTGAGGTTTAGCTGCAAGCCAGCTTTTGCACTTTCTTCTTTCACCTTCATCATAAGGCTCCTCAGTTCCTCTTCACTTTCAGCCATCAAAGTGGTATCATCTGCATATCTGAGATTGTTAATGTTTCTTCCAGAGATTTTAACTCCAGCCTTGGATTCCTCAAGACCAGCTTGTCGCATGATGTGTTCTGCATACAAGTTGAATAGGTAGGGTGAGAGTATACAGCCCTGCCGTACTCCTTTCCCAATCTTAAACCAGTCCGTTGTTCCATGGTCTGTTCTTACTGTTGCTACTTGGTCGTTATACAGATTCTTCAGGAGGCATACAAGATGACTTGGTATCCCCATACCACTAAGAACTTGCCACAATTTGTTATGGTCCACACAGTCAAAGGCTTTAGAATAGTCAATAAAACAGAAATAGATGTTTTTCTGAAACTCCCTGGCTTTTTCCATGATCCAGCGGATATTGGCAATTTGGTCTCTAGTTCCTCTGCCTTTTCTAAACCCAGCCTGTACATCTGGCAATTCTCGCTCCATGAACTGCTGAAGTCTACCTTGCAGGATCTTGAGCATTACCTTACTGGCATGTGAAATGAGTGCCACTGTTCGATAGTTTGAACATTCTTTAGTGTTTCCCTTTTTTGGTATGGGGATATAAGTTGATTTTTTCCAATCTGATGGCCATTCTTGTGTTTTCCAAATTTGCTGGCATATAGCATGCATTACCTTGACAGCATCATCTTGCAAGATTTTGAACAGTTCTGCTGGGATGCCGTCTTCTCCTGCTGCCTTGTTATTAGCAATGCTTCTTAAGGCCCATTCAACCTCACTCTTCAGGATGTCTGGCTCTAGCTCACTGACCACACTGTCAAAGCTATCCCCGATATTGTTATCCTTCCTATACAGGTCTTCTGTATATTCTTGCCACCTTTTCTTGATCTCTTCTTCTTCTGTTAGGTCCTTGCCATCTTTGTTTTTACTGAAAAAGCAGAAGTATTTGTAGGAGAAGGATCAGTCCCCAAAACCCAAGTCAACACAATACAATTTCCTTGTTTTTTTCAATATGTCATGCCTCCCTTACCCTAAAGAAGCCATACTTCAGTTTAATGTAATGGCCTGGTTGGTTCATGCAACAGGTTAAGATAAGAACTGAGTGGCCACAAGATAACCAGCTATGTTTGGTGGACTCAGTCAAAGTGTCTTCCTGGGGGCTGGGGAGTAGAAGCATTCTATATAGCAGAGGATTCCTGATTCAGTGTTATGACTCCCCAACTGAGAAATGGAAAAATAACAATCTTTAAAAATCAGTCAATCAATCAATCAATCATAGACAAGCTGGCTCAGAATTACACCCTACCCCCCCAAAAATTCATTTTGATATGACAAATGCTTAACAAATAAAAGTGCAATATGTTATGGACCAGAAGAGTTTGTCTTTCAAATGTTCTGGACAGGGTTGTGATTTCCTGAACTTTGGAGATATTAACTGAAGATAGAGCATCTTTAAAAGTGCCTGGACCAAAGCACAGAGCAATCTTTTCATCAGGAAGGAAGTCTCTGTGCTGGATGAAAAAAAGCACACCCGGGAATTCTTTAAAGATTTTTTAAAGCAAACTTTTCCTTTTCAGATGGAAAGACAGAACTCTGTGAAACATAGGGAGCATAATATAAATGAGTTCTGCCCATTGTTATGTAATTTCCTCCTGTCATTCAACGCCAACCTTCTACTAGCACCTGCTAATCGGATCTGATGGCATTGTAGGCAGCACTTTCACTAGTCTGGATTTCTATGCTTTCATGAGTTTCTCCCTCTAATAGCTAATTTCCACGCATTTGCTTGGTTACCCTGTTCAACTCATCTCTGAAACTGTCAGTTTTGCAAATTACAAATGCACAGTACTGTTAATAAGAACAATAACAATAACAATAGTTGTTTATTATTAGCAGCTGTTAATCAGCACAATAACTGGAACAGACATGGGGAGATCTCTTCAAATCACATAGCTGAGTTGATATGCTGGTTACTTTTCCAATCCAAATCAGCATTCCTCATCTTTTCGATTTTATCTTCGCAAACATTCATCAGGAAATCCATCTGCAACCTATCAACCACCGGGCAGTGCCAGATGGATTAAGAACATGAGATCCTGAAGAAGAGAGGGGTCAATTTTCTTCTGATGAGAGCCCTGTGAATCAAACTGAATCAGAACCAAAATCTGTCATATTCATCCTCCTGTTCCCCATATTAGCCAACCAGATGTTTCCCAAAGAGCATCAATATGTCAAGAAAGTAGTCAGTAAACTTCATTGTATGTTCCCAGCAACTGGAGATGTTGGGGAGTCCATATATCCATTGTAGGTACTGCTAGACTGTTTCCTTCATGAAACAGTCAAATCCAACCTTAAAACTGGGCACAACAGTGCCCATGAGTGGCAAGGAAGCAAAATCCAGATGATACAACAATATGCAATATCATTTTTGCAGATTTTTCTGCAGAGCTTGGAAGGTTATGAAAACTCATTCTTCTTTATTCAATCGTCAGAAATATAAAATATCTCTACACCTCAAAATGGTGTTTTTAATATTTTATATCAGTCTACCAATCCCTCCCTCTAACAATGTGAGAGACTTTGCCTATGAAAAACCTCCTGTTGGTTTGGCCAAAGTTACTTAATCCTCATTTTATGCTTCTTAAAGGAATGGGTTTCTAAAACCTTAATTTGTATTAATGCCCTCTTCTAAAACTTTTGACAGAATTCCATTCATAATGAAACGTTCAGGACGTAATTATTTCACTCTCTTCTTCAGGAATTATGGGAATTATTTATATATTCAGTCTTAATTTCATAACTTCGTTGCCTGATAGAAAAAATCCACAGGAGATGAATCATGGCAAGAAGAATTAAAAATCTCTCTCCCCATCCCCCAACTTTAAATAATAATAAAAAGATTTCTAATGGCATAAAAATCCATACCGCTGCAAGCACAACTTACAAATCAGAGGTACTTCTTTCTAAGTCAAAGCCACCAGTTAATGCTTCTGGTACCTTTGTCGGAAAAAGCTATAAACTGCAATGCCATAATGATTAGTTAATGAAATAGTGGTGTGATAATGAGGCTATAAGAAATGTAAGTTAAATTATTAATTTGAAAAGGTAACTGCCAAAAAAAAAAAAAGTTACAGAATTTGGGAGATACACAGTTCTCTTTTTCACTGAAGTACGGTCAAAAGATATAAACTTGGAAGCCAAGACCCTTTTTTTTAGCCCCTGGTCATGTTCTAATAGAACTCCTGACATTACAAATGCATTCAATTGACAGTTGTTCCCTTCTCATAAAATAATGGGCATGCACATAGCTTATTACAAATTGCACAGAAGCTATAAAAGACATAAAAATTTCAACTGACATTTACTATGGAGAAGTAGCTCGAGGATGTTGATACATATTGATAAGAGCCTGGAGTGTGACATTTGGAAAGTTTATTCCTAATTCATTTGCAGGGCATGCAATATATATTGTCTAACACGCTGCCCTGTCCTGTCACTCTCTTGAAACATAGGCAGGAATTGTTCACAAAAAATTACAGGAGATGTTGGTTTTTGCCATCTTTCTTATGCAATGTTCTTCCTACAATAGAAAATGTTTTTCTTAATCACCATCTCTGAATTAACCCAGGTATACCTGTATACTGCTAGCCATCCTTCAGCTAAGACTGAATAAAAATAGTGCCCTGAAATTCCATACCCTATCAAGCATTGCAAGCATTGGGAAGGCAGCAGAATAATAAGACAATATGTAATGAAAAGATACCTGAGTCCTATTGTAAGAATGTGCTAAATTCAGAGCAACTCCTGAAAGAAATTTTAAAAAAAGATTGAGACAGAGAAATGCAAACTTCTTTTGTGGAAGAATAAGGAATGGGGGAAATTGGGGAAATGACTCCAACACAGCAATACCTTTAGAGATCTCCTAAGAATCATGGAAGATGGAAAGTGAATTGATTGTTTAGTACTTGAAAACCAAGAGCATTTGGGCATCTGCACATCTCATTTCTGTAGATTTAAAATTATGATTAATTTAATGAAAATTGCTACTGCATATCTGTTGGTCACCTATGAACCTTTTCAAAATAAAATAGGTAAGTCCAGGTAACTGTTGGCCACACAGTGCTTAAAATGTGTCATTATCCTTTGCTACAGTATAGTGGCTTCTTTTTGGACAGAAATTTGACAGGGAGTGAGCCAGATGGAAATAGGATAAATGAATAAATAAAAGTTATTTCACATATTGATTTTGTTTCGGAAGAGTAATTGGTTTTTGAAGAGGCTTACAATCTTCTGAATCACATACCAGCAGTTTGGAATTTAATAGGAGGACATTAGAAATGTATATTGCATGGTTTTATGATTGCCGACAGACAAAGAATTGATACTACAAGGCGTAGATAACAGTTTGAAGAATTTACTTCTCTTTCTGTAGCTGAACAAATGTTTACTGTCTGGTGTCTTACTCGGAAGAGTAACCCAAAATCTGGTCCACACATCCTATTCTATATGCTATATTTCCCATCTATTCTATTTTCAAGTAGAATTATATAAATATTAATAATCTAGTTGTAGAATGTGATGTGTAAGACTAGTTTTGTTTAGGAATGAGAGAAACATGCTTTGGTGGTTTTCTATGTAATTTAGTTTTTGTATTTACTTAGTGCCTTTGATTCATTGTTGACTCCTGGTGACTGCCTGGATTAATACCTTCAGTTCTTTTAGCAAGGTTTTTCAGAAGTGGTTTCCCATTGCCTCTTTCCTAGGGCTGAGAGAGAGGGACTGGCCCAAGGTCACCCAGCTGGCTTTGTGCCTAAGGCAGGACTAGAACTCATGGACTCCCAGTTTCTAGCCCGGTGCCTTAACCACTGCACCAAACTGGCTCTAAAAGACCTTATATGCTGCCACAATCAAGTGACTCTCAATTTAAAATGCCTATATAAACAGTCTTTGGACTTTGACACCTTCACATAGAAACCTCTTCAAAGAAGCTCATAAAAATTGCTCCTGCCCACTTGCAGGGTTTATTGAGAACCCTGCTTTGCATACTCCACTGTCCAACTGCTGAAAATAATCCACAAATAAAAACATGTCTCTGGTTTTAAGAAAAGATTGTTTACATCTGTTACACCCACAAATACACACACACACCAGCAAGTGGGACCAGGAAGATTTCCAACATGCAGGAGTGGTAGATATAAGCATCATCTCTCTTTCTGTTCTTCTTGCTGAACTCCATTCCATCTTGCTCCTACCAGCAATAACAGAAATAGCAAGCTCTTCAGAAGAACTCAGCAGATGGCTCAAGCTAGCAACAGAGAACAGAAAATGTTTGTTGCAACTTTAAAACTCCAACCATCAGAAGTAAGAAAACACACAAGCACATACAATAAATATAGTATTTCTTGTATTTTAATATCACCAACATTTCCAATACCCCGAAAGCCTTCTGAGAAATTAGAAATGGCAAGAAAGTAGGCTGGATAATCATTGGAAACCTTCAGAAAATCAGATCCATGCAGCAGGCCTAAATGTCTAATCAGATAATCCCACAAATATTCACTGTAAAGTAATCACTGTGACTAAATCCAAACAAATATGCTCAACTGGATTGCTGAATTAATACCTTTAAATATATTGAACAATGAACTCACCAGACAGGCTGGATTGCACAATATGCTAAGACACACACACGTACACCATTCTCTGGATTAAAAACTTACCAATTTAACATGCTATGGGGATGCAGCTGCTAATTTGCACTATGTTTAAAGAATGTTCTCTGGACTCTGGTCTTAGGTGTCAATAGATTTTACTTCCATATAGTCATGCTTTGGATAACAGTATCACTGCATCATATCTGACCTCTTCTAATACCAAATCTGCAATAGCTTCCCATCATTTTATGAATTAAGACAATCTCATCAGGGAATGAGACTGGTGGTAGGAATCTGGCCTATAAAACCATGCAGATGAATGCAACATCTTTCCTCTGCTCTGTTTCCTGAACTTTGAGTAATCAGCTGTGCTTTGAAATTCTGTGAAAACAGAGATGGTTGAAATGGCTTCCATCAGCTCTCTTCTTTGCTCATGTGACTGGGTTCATGCACTGCACAAACCACGCGGTGTATTTGAATCTGGATTTATGATAGTCACTTATTGCTTTGATTTTTTACCCTACTTTTGAATTCAATTAGATGCTCAGATCAACTGAAAGCGTTGTGTGAACTCACTTAACTTGATAAGTCATGCTTTACGGTCTAACGTGTTTTCGCAAACCAAACTAATTCTGGCTTGTTCGATAAAAGATAATTAAAGAAAACTTGGATTAGGGTGACACATGAACAAGCTGTATGTGCTGTTATTTGCAAATGAAAATAACAGCCGGAGGGAGGGAGGGAGGGAGGGATGCAGACACACCTTCTATTTACACTTGAGGCAAGTGTAAATTTCCAACACAAACTGTAACATTTATTTGAAAAGAGAAAATGTTTGCTGGAACACTTCTGAAAATTTATTCCACCGTCAGACTTGTTTTTTTATCTGGGGGATTAAAAAACAGCTACTACAAAGAGCTGGAAAAACTGTATATTTTCCTTTAAACAGCGATGGCAAACTCAAAAGGAGAGATTTTATCTGTCACAAAAGAAGCTGTATGGCAATTACAATAGGTCTCATTGTATCCATCCTTGTTCTGGTTTATGGCCAACAATTCCTCCAGGAAATGTTGCAAATCCACAGGATGTCCTTGAGCTTCAGAGTTTGCATTTCCAGCTTTGATCATCTGACAGTGCGCACACACTTGTGCATTAATCCAGATGGTTTATTAGAACCTCTCACTTTGCTTTTGCAGAACGCTAACAACAGAAATCAAGTTCATCACAAGTGGGCAGAATCATTAAAATCTGCCTTTGAAAATCCCTAGGGACCTTATCAAAAAGATGCCACCACCTAACCCAGCCAGCCTGGTTATCTCTAGCCTTCTGTTTAAAGTATCTTCAGCACTTCCCTACACAATAAAACAAAATGTCCTTTAACTGCCCCATACTTCCTTTTGGTGGATCCTATAAATCGTTGGTCAGGACAATGAATTACTCCATGCTAGAATAAACCCTGTAATTCCCTTAAAAATTTATTTCCTCTCCAAAAAGGCATTTGTTTTGCTATCTTACTCTCAAAATGCTTCAGAGCTCTCTTAAATTTTCTTTTAAGAGAAACTTACTATTGTTGCAGTGTGATGGAGGGAGCCAATGTTTCTCAGTCACTCTGCAGCCTCCCTGGCTGTCCCCACTTCAGGATCTGGGAAAGACCTTTGGCAGGTCTTCCTCTGGGAGGCAGTGAGGGTTGTCCTGCACAAGGAGAAAGGTTTAAAAAATGCAAACCACAAAGATGTTTGGCACAGCATTAGTTATAGATAAGGAAAGGACATAATTCAGAATGGGCATCGCTTTTTCCTAAGCCCACTAGGGCTTAGAAGATCAAAGTCTTTTTGCATAAATACACTTTTCACTTGATGAAGGAAGAGTTTTACAGCCTTTCATTCTTGCCTTCAGTTGTTAAGTTTTTAGGTGCTTCGATAGAATGAATGAAAATGTATGTATGTATGTATGTAACGAACAAACAAACAAACTGGCTAGATAGGCTTGTTTTCCTTCCTCAAACAGGTTTCTCACTTACAGAAGGAACTGTCTCAAGCAGGTTTAATATTTAACAAAAGAAAGTCCAGTAAAGAAGTTAGGACTGACATTATGAAAGGGGCCATCAAAGTGGGTTCAAAGAGAAAATGAAGCCAAGGATTTTTACTAAAGGAATAGGAGAAGTTCCATGCAGGCCATTAGCCATGTTCACACTCATGTTTACCCAGGATCAGTATGCCCTTGGATCAATATACTGATTGAGATTCCCTTTATACTCCCTAAATGTCCCATTCAGAATCCACTTAAGACCAGCAAATATATATCTAAATAGTGCCTTGAAGTATTGCTGTTGTTGTTGTTGTGATTATTATTAGCAAAATGGTTTAGAACAATCTGAACGGAGAAAGATATATGAACAAAACAGATATACCTATGCCTAGTAAAAATGTCAATGATACCAAGAACACGCACCAGAAAAGAGAAGGCGGGAGACAGCTATAGCAGAGAAGCTGAGCTCAGTTATATACATCTCAGGTTTCCGAGGAGTTAACATGGTGATTCATGCACATTTTTTAATATGTGGGAATATAATTGTTCAAAACTGCAAGAAAGAATAAGCCTAATGAATATGAAATGTGCTTTGATTAGTATCCTAATTGCAAGACACTGAGTTTCCAAAAGGTCTTACGTACTATCTTGAGCTACCCAACCTTTATTGCTTCCTGGAATTAATTTGTCTTAGAGCTTAAAAAAATAATAATGACACTGATTAACATACAGTTTTGAGGTGTCTTCAAAAGTTATTTATTGCCATGTCACTCTGACAGTTGAAGTTACAGCTAAAAAACAAAACAACAACAAAAAAAAACACTTATGCCCAGCATGTAACTTAATTTATTTTCGAAAACCTGAAAATTGATTTGTGCCTCAAATTGATAATAGCCCATCTTCTCTCCGAAAAGTGAGCAAAATGTATATTTTAGCAGACTTCTTCCATACATACCAGTAACAAGAAAATGTGGTGCATGTTTGACACTGTGAACAAATGGGTCCATCCATGCACATCCATGGGGTGGGGGAGGAAGACAAGAATGGCAAATAATGTCGCATGTTTCATAACATTCATGTGCAATGACACAGCTGATGCAAATTATTAATTTACACCATTTGTGTAAAGATGAATATGGTATCATTGGGGTTCCTTCAGATATCTATGTGACATCCCTTTCTTTAGCAATTATATGGGACTTTGGAGGCTGGACACTAGAGGGAAAGAAGTAAAGATTATAATTAAGGGGGAAAAATACTTAAACTCATTCTAATCATACAGGATGGAGCAAACTCCTTTAACGATGGAGGCATTGAGAGGTATTTGTGAACAATGGACTCATAAGTTAGTTTTAAAGATCTCTGCCATTATTGATAGATTAAATAATGTTATGGAAGTTTTACTGAAGGAGACTGAAATTGATTCGAATGTGGACTTAAAAATGACAGGCTACGAGAAGGATATGGAAAAAGATGAAATATTGAATATACAAACAAAACTGGCTGATGTTTTGATAACTAAAAAGGATATACAAATAATAGACCAGAAGAGTGTCTTGGATAACCATTCTTTATTGCATTTACAAAAGGGATTTGTTAACGTCGTCAGCAATTTTGTGAGAAGAGACAAAGAGAAAATGAAAAGAAACCTACTGTTTGGACACAATTTGAAGGGACTAAAAATCAAGTTTGTTGGGAGCAATGGGAAGGAGTATAAAGTTGGTTTATTTGACCAAGGTTAAAATAGATAGGTTGCTATTTCTGGAAATTTTTTATGGATTTTTTTCTGACCAGGACTGGATGATGATGTTCTAAAGTTTTGTTTATAGATAAGAGTTATATGGGAAAGTTCATTTGCTGTATTTTAAATCCATCTGATTAAAGTTAAAATAGTTATGTTCTTATCTCTGGTAATTTTATTGGATCTTTACTGACTAGATTTGAATGATGAAGTTTGGGGGATTTGTTTAATAATAGAAAATGAGATTTAGACGTAAAAGGAAGAAATTCAAGTGGGTTTGTTAGATCAAGTTTATCATAGATATTTTGTTATTTCTGGTAATCCTTAACTGACTTTTGCTGATTAGAATAGATGATGAGGTTTAAAAGATTTGTTTAAAGAGAAGGAGGTAAGATGTGGGATGAAGAGACCATTTGTTGTATTTTAAGAGATGATAATAAGTTGTTAAAGTTGTTTACACTTGCTGGGACAAAGGGGGTATTTACTTCTCTTCTTTTTTCTCTCTTTAATTTTTTTTCTTTTTCTTTTTCTTTTTCTTTTTTCTTACTTTTTCTTTTTTATACCTTGCATTAGTGTGATCTGTACAATGTAATCTTTAAGAAAATTATTATTAAAAAATAAATTAAAAAAAGAAAATATCAGGAGGCAGATGGTGGAGTATAAAGGCTGTTCTGGGAGGCATTCTTTCCAAAATTACATCCAATAGTGTCTAGGAAATTTTTCTACCCCCTCTGGGGGTGCTGCAGTTTGAAAACTTACTCTCATTCCAAAAGCTGTTCAAAAACCCAATGATGATGATGATGATGATGTTGGTGATGATGGATTTAGTCATAGGATTCAACCTATGACTAAACATTATAAAATTGTGCATTGTATTCTATCTTTTTTTGGTATTATTTTACTTCCTCTCACTGCCTGGCATTACATATATTTGTAAATAATTTTAATTAAAAATAACAATTATTTTTAAAAAAAAATGGAGGAAAGGGAAAGACGAGATTACTATCATGTGAAAACAGCCACAGCAATGCCAATAAGACATCCAGTACATAAATCACCCAACTGTATGTTGCAAATACTTATACCACAGTCCTCCAAGAAGTATATAGATTTTATAGGCAGTAGTAATGGAGATTAAGTATCACTCCTTTTTCTACTGACTCTGTATTGAATCAGCTTCCCAGCATTTACTACTAGGGCACCTTATGCTGATTTATTACCCATTGCAGAAAAATGAGTAAATAAAACCCACTGTTATCACTGGCGTTATTTGCTTGGTTCTAACATTGCATTTTGGGTTTTGCAATGTATTTTATAGACCTGGATCTATTATTATTATTATTATTATTATTATTATTATTATTATTATTATTATTTCAAGTTCTCATTTAATTGAATAAAAAAGAATTTGCTTTTAAAATTTCGTTCAAGGGAGATGAGAGTTTCATGGAAATTTTCATAGCCAAAGTACAATATTCTCATTCCTATCTAGTCACAAAGTGGCTAAGAGGTGTGTGTGTGTGTGTGTGTGTGTGTGTGTGTGTGATCTCTTTTGCTGGACAATTCTCTCTTCAGAAATATGAGGCATCTCTAGCTTTTGAAACTACCATTCTATCCTGTGGACATCAGGATGGTTTTTTCTCCCTGTGAACATTTTTTACTAATGGTACAAGTGAGTACCACTTTTTTTAAACTAATGGTACAACTGTAAAGGAAATTCTGGATGAATGGTGAATTTGTAATGTAGCTATTCTAGCTCAGAACTGATGGAAATTAAACTGTAAATACATTCAAGAGTCAATAGATGATGCAAACATCTGTAATTTTAGTTAACTTTTTTGTTAAAGTGGAATGATACAGAGTATGAAAACATATGAAGATCTTCATTAGCAAAATTGTTCTATAACACTACTGAAAATATTACAGAACAATGGCTAACTCTTGTTGAATAAACTGCTTAGAAATACAGCTGTCTGGGACAATGCAATGCAGCTGGGAAATTCTTTAGTTTGTCCTAGTCCTCTTTAAGTAGCAGACAGGTCCAGAAGACATGAGTGTAGAGATCCAATAGAGTACCTTTTTCCAAATGATATGCCCATAAAGCTCACCTTTTTCTGCTTCTTCAGTTTCCCATTTATATGGAGTTTTTTTAAAATTTTAGAATATAATACCCAAAAAGCTCATATACTGTAAAAATGGAATATAGAAGTACATATAATTTTAGAAATAGCAGTTTAATCTTCAAGTTTCCTGTGGGTCGGTGAAAAAGACTGTCATATTCCTTGGGAGAGATTTAATCTCTCCTGATTTGCCCCACCCCCCATAAAGAATCTCTGTAAATTCTCTGAGTTTGTTAAATGAGAGATAAAAAGTGTGTTTCTGGTTTCTGTGTAGCTTGCAAAACAACTCTACTGTCTAGAATGGATTGCAGGATTATTGAACAGTTGGTGAGGACTGCACTCCTCCCCACCCCCCAAAATGGAGTCCTCCATCAGAATATGAAAACCCTCTTCTGGTGGTAGACTCCAGCATTGCAGAATTTTCCCCAAAATGTATGACAATCAATGTTGGTCCATAAAAAAATAAGCAAGGAGAACCTGAGAGTGCTTATACATAAAGAGTAACAACTTCATCCTAACACATTGAATTTTCAACTGGGAATGTCACAAAATACAAACAGAGAAAATCTTTATCAAGGAGAAAAAAGGAACAATCTTTGGCCCTCCATAATAGGGGTAGTTAGTTTGTATGAACATCTATGAAGTAGGAATTTCCCCATTCAGTCATTGTTTGAGAGATTTCCTTACTTAAACAGCGAAACAGAATGACCACGGGCAAAAAAACAGTGGGAATGGGAGCAACTTCCTACTTCCTGTTAGTTTCCCCGTTGACATTCCTTGTGGGAAGCTGACAGGGAGCATTGGAAATGATGATCATGTGACTGCAGCTGACTGCAGTAGCAGGGCAGCACAGTAGCGTGACAGTGCTGAAGTGGCCATGACTTTGCCAAATTTCAATCCCATGGTAGTAATGGGTCCCAAATTTTGGACACATTCTGTAAGCTAGCCCATTTGAGGTACATTGGTTCAAAAAATGTTGCCCTATGATGCACTGCTTTGCCCAGTTGAAAGTTACAAACAGAAGAACAGGAGAGTTTTAGTAGTATATAGATGAACGTAAATGAAGATATGGGGCTAATAGTGATTAAGGTGCTGGACTGATCCAAGTTTACCAAGGCACTCACTGAGGGACTTGGGCCAGGAACTCTTTTTTAACCCAATCTTTCTTGGAGATTTGTTGTCATGTGGCTGAAACTAGGAAAGGTTCTCATGTACGCCACCTTGAGCTGTCAGAGAAATGACAAGTTTATAAATGCAACAAGTAAATAATAGAGTTTCGGATCCCATTCTCTAGTCCTATAACCCTGTGTGGCAAATCTCAAGAAGCTTCATTGCCTTATAAGACTTTATGAAACAGCCTTCTTTATCTGGATGTCCTCAAGATGTATCTCCTCCCAGGATTCTCAGTCCTAGGATTCTAGACCATTTCTTGGACTTGATGTCTACATATATTTAAGTCAGGAATGGCTCTTTGAAGAGGCCACTGGTTCCTTTTATCATGACCAGTCCTTGGCCTCTTTATTGCTTAGTCATATAAATGCATCCTAGAGAAATTAATTCCTCTTCCCCTAGACTTTACAAAGGAAATTTGCAAACCAGAAAACCTTATCAGTATGGACTCCATTACGCTGTACAGTAATAGATCCCAGTTTTCCCCAATATAAACCCCATTAATAACACTACTGTGTTCAAAGGCAACACATTGTTTATGGTATTGATCCATTTAACATAAATGGATCAGAATTTCATTGAATTGTTTTTGGTGAGAACTTTCTAAAATTTGCCTGTTTTGAAGATAACCTGCAAGAAAGCAAAAGCAAAACTGTGATTCATCCATCCAGGTACAGAGTGGGAAAGATTTCATACCATGCCACACCCTGCAGTTTATAATTCCTCTCATTTTTGTCATCAGTGAATCATGCTATAATAATGCATGCAAACAAAGGATATACCTCTTTAGATTTTGTATGCTCACCTTGGTAAAATGAAGCAGTGAGATCCAGTATTTCTTCCTTAAAGTAAAATCTTTTAATCTTGGCCCAAATAAACTTTTGTTTTTGATTAGTCCCAAAGCAACCTGTTTTAGTAAAATAAGAAAAATGCAATCAGATTGTGAATAAAGAGCTTTTCTTATGGGTAGACTTTCACTGGGCAGTCCAATAGATTTGCCAGGCCCAGAAGGTACACTGAAATCTAATGGAGAATTGGATAAAGGAATCTGTCAGCAGCGATCAAAGGGTAGTATTGCTACAAGGGAGCTGGCAATTTTCCAGCTCTTCATGCCACAGCTTTGATCTGTGGCACTGGAAAATGTAAAAGGCAAGCCAAACACACATCACAAAGTTGTCTTATCTTGAACCACAAGACAGTGATACAAAGATTTCTCTTGTTCCTGTTTTATTCCACCCATTTGTTGATTTTAAGAAACCCTATCCATCTTTCTCTTACACTTTAGTAAAAGAATCCAGTAGGTAGCACCATGTACTGTTGATGGGGTTGAGCCTGACCAGTAAGGCTGAAATTTCCTCTTTTCTGAAATGCAGTTTCAAATGTTGCTTAGTGTGATTTTTAAAATCCTCCCTCCTCCTCCTCCTCCTCCTCCTCCTCCTCCTCCTCCTCCATACTTAGAACAAGAAATCAGCATGGATTGAGTCCTCTCACACAACTGGGGAATCAAGAAATGTTAATTGTCCATTAACCCTTTCTCAATACTAGTTGTTTGTAGTTCTTTACTCAGAACTGTTTATATTCCCTCCTTCAGTTCAACTTACTTAAGTGTAATGGGCTGTGAGAATAACCTTGGAAGACAAGAGGAAGAGCCACAGCCTAGACAATGGTCTGATAAGGGGAATCTGAGTCCAAAGGAAGGATGGGGGTGGAGACAGCATCTCAGAAGGGACCCTCCCTGCTTCTTTGGAAAGTAAAGACAGGGGAGGAGAGAGATGTGATTTCAGACTTGCAGATTCTGTTACTGTAACCTTACAATAAAGGTAGTGTTAGTACTCATGGTTTTGGGTTCCTGCCCGGACTGCTTTGAAGACCTGACATTATGCAAATTCAATACTAATTGTTTGTCATCTCTCCTTTCAAGCAAGACCTTCAGCAACAGAAGATCAGCCTGGTCTTCAGAAATGGCCTTATCATTCGGGAAAGTAAGACAGCTACCTCAGGAGGCCTCATAAGGGTGAATGCATTGCAGTGTTGGAATACAGAGCTGTGGGTCCATGAGCTCATACTGTGCTATCTTGTGTGTTACAGGACATTATCCCATTGCCAGGTTCAACTGTCACTTGGAACATCTTTGGCATAGCACTATTTTATTCTTAACTCTGGATAGCAAAACGGCTTGAACTGCCCTGCCAGACTTCATGCTAGATTTAAATCCCCAGTAATCATTCTGTTGTTGGTTTTCTTTGCAGCAGGAGGAGGAGGAGGAGGAGGTGGACAGCATAATTTCTGAATGTAGAATTTTCCAGAAGCCAGCTAAAAGGATAGAAAGATGAGAGCAGAGGACATGGCTCTTCCCTTTAGGAACATAGGTTTCAACTGTGATATTTTTGCCAATGGGGAAGGGACCAGAAAAACCTTAGAGGGTCCAGAATCCAGCAGTGTTTTTGTAGGTAGCAGGATATGAATAGATGTGGTCTAGCTGTGGTTTGGTAGATAGTGGAATATGAACAGACACGGTTGATTAACTTCATATGAGAGAAGAGTGTTCTTCTATCCTGGTCCTAAATGCTAGATGAATAGACTTCTTAGAGTCTGGCGTTAGAGCTTGCAACATCATCAAACATTGATTTCCAATTTATTAGAAAACTCTTTGGCTTGTTCTTGTCCTGTTAATAGCAGTTTGAGATACAGAACACAGCAGGTTAATGTCTTCTACATGGTGATATGTGTGAACACCTGCTGATACTAACATATTGTGAAGCTGATGCTCATGTCAAAGAGTAAACAATGAGGAATTGCCCCCGATATATGTGCATTGTGAATATGTGCTTGCAATAACCTCTTTGCAACTGTTGTTCCTCTTCTTATTCCTGAACCACTTCAGCTAAATTGGGGAGATGGTATTTTTAATTCAAGCAAAATCTGTTCTTTTTTTGGTCTCCAACTGCAGCCGTCTGCCCACCCCTCCCACTAGCATTGTGGTGACAGATGTACAATATAATCAGGGAATGCTTCTTTCTGAATTTATTTGAATCAATTAATCAATGAAACTGTGCTGATGAGGTTCAGTACAGTTCTTGTGCTTGTTTTAGTCTGAGTAAGATTGCCACCTGCTGCTGTAAATATTCAGCATGAGGTGCACATACAACCTGCTCTGTTTGTTACAAGCAACTGAGAGATGCTATATTGCTAAAATGCCTATGCAGCATTTGTAAGGGTTTCTCAGATAGATACTTGTCCTTTGGATTCCCTCCAAACACAAACAAACAAGCAATCTAATTGGCTTCAAAGCTGTTACAGATGACTCTAAGTTACGGAATAAACTTTCCTGTCTGTGAAAGGGAGAATTGAAAGGGACAATTCTCATGAGCAAGGGACAATTGAAAGACAACAGAAAATTCAGAGGAATGGTTTGTCAGCAACACATTGCAAAAGAACAAATATTGGGTTAGTAATTGGAATATTAGTTGGTAATTAATAACTAATAAGTAATTACATATTGGGGTAAGTAATGTGGTGTCTGCAGTCATTCATATGCCCATGAATAACTTTCATAAGAATGAGAAACTATGAGAAGAGGCCTGAGACTAGATCAAACCAAAGCATCACCCAGTCCAGCATTCTTTCTCACACAGTGGAGAGCCAGATGCATCCAGAAAGCTCACAACCATGGATGGAAGGGTGATGGCCTTCTAACAGAAGCCCTTCTCAAGAGCTGGTTCTTAAGAAATGCTGCTGTGATTCAGGAGGTAGTCAACGCTGAGGCTGTACAAGTATTCAGTTTGGAGATTCAGTTCAAAGATGATCCAATTTAGTCTCTAAATTGAGTTGACTTCTTGAATTGAATTTGAAAGTCAGTTTAATTTGTCCAATTGAAACAGATGCCTTTGAATTGATTCAAGCATTTTGGACGTTTTTGCATGTACACTAAAAAAATAACTTTCCCGAAAGTATTGTAATTGTATAAGGGGAGGAAGAGTTATGATTTCAGTAAAACCAGGAGTAGAAAAATGAAATCACTAGACTTGGGAGGGTTTTTTTTTTTCCCCTGGTTACCCACCACTGGAAAGAACTCTTGGGAAGCTTGAACTCCATAAGATCAGGATCAAGGTGATAATCTATCAGGCTCTACAAAGTGGATGGGGCTGGCAAAACATTCTAGCTTTGAGGAACCTTGAGGTTTGGAAGCCTGTCCAAACTGATTGTTTGGTTCTCTGCCTATCAACAGTGAAACAGGACCATGATGTTAAGTTTTGGATGCAGGCCCCACAAAGGCGTCTGGTTAGCTGTGATAAAAATTATGGTACTTGATAGGCTTTTAGTCCGGTCAAACAGGGCTTTTTCTTATATTCTAAGGTCTCCTGCCAGATGGATACTTGAACATATTACTCAGTCTTGGTAGGGATGGAAAGGATCTTGGTATATTCTTAAAGACAGGAGTCTCAGTTTGACTAGATTACATGACCAAGGAACTAAGCCAACACTCATTGGAAGTTGATCCTGGGTGTCAGAGCCTTTTCCTAGATGAACATTCATAAAGTAAGACTGAGCTGGAGCTGATTCAGTGTTAGGAAGAGATTGTTCATCCTTATCCCTGCCATACTCCACAAGATCCTATGGTACAAGGAATGGCACCTGAGAAAGTAATCAAACGTGTTTCCCATCTAGAAGTGGTGGCTTGGTCTAACATTTCAGGACAGCCTTGCCGTGAGCCATGGCAGGTTGTTGAAGGCGCTGAACCGTGATTCTGCTTCAGTCCCTAGCACTTCTAAATGTTTCTCAAACGATTTCGTTTTCAGTTTTTATCCAGGTAATAGAAATGAAATGTTCTCTCTCACACACTTGTGCAATAAGAGTGGTAGAGCCCTTAGAGGAGTGCCAACTGTTCATGTTACTGTAGGCCTTCTTGGTGGATGTTCTTTGCAAACATCTGTGGGACTATTGAAGTTAGGGATCATATGCATTCTGTTGCTATAGCAAGGAGTAATGACCACAATGTGACACTTGTAAAGTTGTTTAGGGCCCTGACATAGCCTCCAGAGGGAGTCAGAACACTGAGTTCCTAATGCTGGTTCAAGGGATTAGAGTTCTTTCTGTTCCCTTTTATTTCTTGCTCCAATACTTAGACTAGAGAGCAGTCAATGGCCATGAATACTTTAGTATAGGATGAGGTTAGTCTGCTGTGTTGAATTGCCAGGTAAATCCAATAAAAGGCAAAGATAGCATGGTTGTACTGGGAATATGAGATTAAAATAGTTTGGTTCTGATGATGTAGACACTGATTAGACTCCACACAGAGGATTAGAAAAGTTAACCTTCCTTTTGATGACTCACGTAAATGAAGATAACACTCTTAGAAATTACAAGGGCGATAAAAGGATTCCATGTGATCACTTGCCTATTCATCCTGAGATAGTCTTGCCTTTGGAATTTTTTTTTTGTAGATATAATCTTAACAGCATTTAATTCCTATCTCTTTCAATATCTCATTTTTTAGCCTCATACCCCAGATTCCTCTTGAGACTCTAGCATTACCTATTTTAAGCCAGAGAACATGCTTTGCATATTGAAGCCCCAGGGCTCAGTTTTGGGCAACTCCTCCCCTTTTCCTTTGGGACATCCGTTTGTCACAAAGGGCCACAGAGCTGGAACATGAAACTGGTATAAGACATTGGTCCCACGTTACACAAGAATGGCCCGTTCCTTGTCTCCTTCCATATCTTCCCCTGCCTGTCACCACTGTAACATGGTAATACCATGTAATACCCATATCCCCCTAAAGGCCACATTATCCCCCAATTCCCACAGCCAGGGACCTCCCATAGTGCTCTATCCCATCTATCCCAGGCCAGGGAGGAGCAGCCAGGCATGGTGAAGCATTTCAGCTCCATTGGATCTCAGCACCATCAGGGCACCCAGCACCCACCTTCCCCCCTTTTGGAGGACTTTCCAGCAGCAGTCTTCTTAGGAACAGCAGACAACATAAAAGTAAAAAGAGAAAATTAGGAAATGATCAAATAGATAAGTCCTCAGCACCAGATCTGCACTGAATGAGTGATTCTGTTACAGGAAATGGATTTACATCATTATGGCTTTGGGTATAGCCTGAGAAAAATTAAATGCTTTTCTTTTGTTTCATTATGACCAGAGAGGTAATTAATGCCCTAATGCATCTGTCTCTTTGATCAGTTGGACAAAGGGGCATAGAATTAGTTTAATTTTAACCTCCTGAAGATACCATTCTAATTATAAGGGAAACTGTTCCTTCACTACTGGGAAACTGAACAACACCAGTACAACCTTGTGATATTAAAGGATTATAGGGCATAAATAACACAAGCCTGCACCATTTGCTATAAATCAAGCCAAGGGTCATAAATGGAAATGACTAGAAATTAAAGATGCCTGTGGATGCAAGCCCCAAGGAATGCTTTTCCCAGCTTATCAGAAGTATCAACATAACTAATGGCTCATCAAGGTTCTCCATGACCTTCGTTTGCAACTATAGGGAGGGCAATGGCTTGGAAGGAGGGGTGAGGACACTATCAACATGAGGATGCCAAAAATGCCACCCTGATGGGCAACTTGCCTGCCATTTACTCTCCTTTCCCCCCCTCAATATAACTATACAAATTATCTGTAGGTTGAGTCATGGCAACTGGAATTCTTTCTTTTTGGTTGAAATGTTTCGTTGCTTGTCCAAGCAGCTTCTTCATTCTGGGCACGGAGGCCTCATACACAACTTGTCCCCCATTTTTCATGCTGCTCTTTCATTAGTCCCCAGGAAGATGAAGACCACTTCACAAGTTTACCAGGAAGGCCACTCTTAACAATCCACTTGGGGATGAGCGAGGAGTTTAGGAGTAAGACATCCCAAAGACAATCCACACCTCCATGGCACAATTAACAAGCCATTCAGGTGTAGGGACAATGCAGCCACCCTGGAAGACGTGTGGGGTCCCCTTACCAACCTCTGCCCAGACTGAAGAAGCTGCTTGGACAAGCGATGAAACTTTTCAACTAAAAGAAAGAAATCCAGTTGCCATGACTCAACCTACAGGCAATTCCACCTGGATGACTGAGAATCTTCATCAACATATAAAAATTATATTTCTTGGTGGTTAAGTAGGCATAAAAATAAACCTGGCCTCTGTGGGTATTTCCTTAGGAATTTGCCAAGGTAATAGCAGAGAAGAAACTTTTGGGTTGCTGATCACAACAGGAACAAGCATTGCAAGTGATTAGCCAGTAGTCCATTTTCATGACCACTGAAAAAAGAAAAAGCACTTGGGTTTTCCCTGTCTGTACATAATGCCATTTTCTGCATGAGCGTGATCAGTGAGAATCATCTACCCCATACCACTCAAAGTAAGGGTTTCTTTTCTTTTCTTTTAAATCTAAATTCAGTACAACCCTTCAATTTTCCTCTTATCACTAACACCCTTTTCATGGCTCCTTGCAGAAACGTTGGTTTTCTGTTCCCACTAGCATGGACAATCAAGAACTGTGAATGCAATAATCCAAAGCATCTAACAGAAGACCAAACTATCTATCCCTGGCTGGTTCTAAAAGAGCAAAAAGCTTTGTCTTTCTTTCTAGCACTGCTTCCTCTCTCTCAATTTCTTTTTCCTTCTGGACAGTGAAAGATGGTGTGGTGGTGGTGGAAAAACACAAGCAATCAAGCATGCATATGCTAATTTGGAGAGTTGGGTGTGGGCTGAAAATGGGCGGAAGATGAAGGTGCAGGTATTCTCTATCTGATGACTGATGGGCAAAATAACAGATGTGCTACCTTGTAAGAATCCCTTTACACTTATGCTGCACTTGTACACCTTTGTTGTCAAGGTAGAACTTACCCCAAATATTATAAGTCTTGAATTGAAAAAAGGAAGAAAGAAACCAAATCTGGATGCTGCTGTTTCCCTGCTTATGAAACAGAAGGTATTGGATGGTGCACAAATAAGTAAAGGACAATGAAGCTGGTGGTCATGTGATTCACTGGAGAACTTAATTCCTGTGTGATACAGCCAAGCTACATGTTCTTGAAAAGATCACTCTATACTAGGAGCACCAAAAGTACACTGGGGAAGGGGACCACATGAGCAGCCAGCACATCTTTTGCACTGAGGGTAAATGAAGTCCAGCATTTTGGCTCTTTCTCACACATGGGAATATTGGAAGGCTTCAAGGGCAAAGACAGCCTTGGGTGGTGCAGAGTGGTAGGCGGCACTATTGCAGCCGAAACTCTCCCCGCAACCCGAGTTCGATCCCAGCAGGAGCTGGATTCTCAGGTAACCCGCTCAGGTCGACTCAGCCTTCCATCCTTCTGAGGTTGGTAAAATGAGGACCTAGCTTGCTGGGGAAGGTGACGACTGGGGAGGGCAATGGCAAACCACCCCACTGTAGTCTGCCAAGAAAACATTGCAAAAGGGGCATCCCTCCAAAGGGTCAGACATGACTCGGTGCTTGCACAGGGGACCTTTCACTTTCACCATCAAGGGCAAAACCTGTGCTGTATGGCATCCATATCACCTCTAAAAATTACTCACCCAGCCAGAATGGATCCTTGCCCCATCCATTTTCAAATGTGTCTTTCAACATCACACAGCAATGCTGAAAGTCTAGTTCAACCTTTGAAGCAATGGTAGTTGTGCACACCTGTTCTGTACCAACTAGGATGCTTGCATCTGTTATAGTCCTCTCGTGCATTCCCATTTTTCATCCCTTGCCACACCAAATCTTTGAAATCAAAGATAAAACTCAATGTGGAAAGTGATTTCCAGGGAATAGCTTTGGGGGAACATTCAACAAAGACTAGTTAAGGATGGTCTTCAATGCATTATTTTTTAATTGCCCGTATTTCTCACCCTGTCTTTTGGTCAGAGTAGAAGAGAAAAATAGCTTAGGGAAATTACATAGCCAATAATAGGACACAAAATAGGACATTCTAAACATTTGAAAGGAAACAACCTAGAAATCTGTCTCCTGTGTACAAAATCTAGCTTCCCAATCTTCAAAGAGGCATTTACTTAATAGTTCAGCTTCCAGACAGTATGTTTTGTAAGGTGGGTGGCTTCTAACTGTGTCTTAGGCCATCTTAAAGTAGGGTATATGTTACCTTATAGCATATAAAGTCAAAATTGCCATGTCCATACATTGTTTTTAATAAGATGGGAAAAGAAAAGGGATAAAGCAGAAAAAAATGGTTGCATAGAACAGTGTATTTAAGAACTGTGTTATTGCATAAGATGTCTTTAACATAAGGCTCCTGGTTGTTTTTGCTGCAAGAAAATAACATAGATGAAGAAAAATGGTTCTAATATAAGAAGCTTTGATTAAATGTGAGATTTAGGTCTGAAAGCATTAAAAACACCTTTTAACACACTTAAAGGCCCCAGGGTGGAAAACTACAGACATAGCCAGGATATTTCGGAAGTGAACTGGTGAAGAAATGTCCCAGCCAGATTTCAATCATTCTTCCCCTATTTTGCTAGGCTTTGTCTCCTTAACTATCATTTTGTAAGGACGCAAAAAAGTTTTACAGTTTCAGTACTGTCTTGAGTTATGCATTAGATCAAAACTGTCTGCCATCAAGTGACAGCAAATCCTGAATAGTATGTACTCTTGAAATCATACTGTAACAGAATTAATTTTTAAAAGACTGATATTGAGTCGAATGGGTTTTTTTCCCTCCCTTCCTCTATATGAACCATAAAGGGGAATTTTTTATAGATGGTTTTAAAAGATTTAGGTGTCATCCGTTACCTTCAGAAAATAAAATGAGGGGGAAACTAGTTTGGATTTGAACTTGTCATTCTTTCCTATTATTAACACCAAATTTGGAAGCTGGGTTGCAGTGAAGGTACCCCTGAAATGTAATGATGGAGGAAATGCTTGTGATATGAAGGTGTGGACAGGAACAGGTAATGTTTTTTTTGCTAATGGTGAAACAGAAATTTGAGAAAACACTGTGGGCATTCTCACAAAATGGTGCAGAGCTTTCTGAATCTTTCTGCTGCCATCTAGTGGTTGGAGTTTTGCAGCCTATATCTGGTAGCCCTCATTTTCCTTGTTTGCTGCAGCTGGACAGCAATCCTTGCCCCTCCCTGAAGCACCTAGAAATGATACTATGTGAGTTGTTTATTAAAGATTTGTAAGTGTCAGCCCTTCAAGGTAGATCAGGCTAGGAAACCAAAGTTATGAATGCTAAAACTACTTTTATTATAAGGTCACAGTAACAGAACCATGCAAATCTGAATGTGCTTCCCCACTCCCTCCCTTTACCTTAGGGTTCTGCTGAGGCACTTTCTCAAATTACGTTTCTGCCCTGACCTCAGATTTCTTTTATCTAACCATTGTCTTGGTTGTGGCTCTTCTCCCTGTTCCTCAAGGTTTTCACTTCTGCCCATTACAGTAAGATGCTTTTTTTGACCCTAAAAAAGATTCCACAAAGCAACTTTCCTAAACACATCAGGGGGTTGGGGGGAGTGTGCCTGGAAGCTTATGAGAAAAGATCACTGTAAACTGCATGCCTGCCCACTCCATCTCTGTGCAATCACCAAATGGTTTTCCAATTCTTGGGTTTAGAAAGTGTTAACTATTACTTTTTTCACATCTGTCTCAAATGATGGCTGCAACTGTGTAATTAATTTTTTTCTACTTTGACTTGGCAGCTGAGGGATCCTTGAATACTGAGGTTTTTAGTGTGCAACGTAACTGTGCATTCACAGTTTACACAGAACAGTGACTAACTGCCTCCCCAGCCTGAATAAGCTAAAATATTTTAGTTTTGAAGTTCCAGAACAACTAGACCCTTCTTTCTATCTCAGGGACCTCACCAGTCAGAAGATTTTGAAAAAGGTGATTCCAAGCCCTTGAAAGACACATAAATTGGACTTACCTCTTTGGAATGGATTGAAAAGTCTTCTGTACAATTCTGAGAAGTTGCTGGACCTCTGCGTATACTAAGGAGTGCCAGCATCTGAGACAGCAGACTTGGGTACTCACCAGCTTAGAAATGTTCTTTTAAGAAGATAAAAGTAGAACTCCTTGGGAAGAAAATCCATTTGTGAGCAAAACCCTCCCTGAGCAGGAACTTGCAGAACCAGTGTGATATAGTGGTTAAGGGGTTGGACTTGGGAAAACCCAAGTTCAAGTCCAACCTCAGCCACAGAAGTTTGTTAGGTGACTTTGGTCCAGTCACAAATGGGAGAAGGAAGTAATATTTTAAGGCACCCTGAGCTCCTGGAGAAAGGGCAGGATATACATCTAGTAAATATAAATCAGTGCACTCTGCAAAAACATCTCTGAAGGCCTGCAGGAAAGTCTTGTTTGGGACCCTGGGCTGTAACTTCCTCAGCTCCCAGATCTGCAATATACCTATTGCCTGATTTTCTTGCGGATTTCTCCTTGTATCACCGGTCGAGTGTCATCCTTGGATTACCAGTCCCACCAGGACTGACTTCTGGCTGTTTTCTAGCTTCTTTAGCCTGATGCAGTGACACATTCAGCAGTGTTGTGCTAGATGCAAGACAGCAGGAAGTGGGGAAGCAACTTCTCAACATTTGTTCCTTCTTGGTCTGATTGTTGGGACGAGAATTTCTCCTTGCTCTTTGTTTTATGACTGAAATGTTCCTTCTTTAAACACACACACACACTCTTTGTTACTTTGCTTATTATTTATTAAATTTGCACTCCTCCTTTCTGACCTTTCAAGCTGTCACTAATTAAATGCTATGAGACCATTGTTTTTCAAGTCAATGGGCTGAAATGCCAAGTGCAGATTAATAACCAGTATCTCATCCATTGTATTAATATGTTCTTCATCTTGCCTTAGAAACGATAAATTTTCTTCTTATAAAACTTTCAGAATTCCTTTTTGGGACTCCTATTCCATCCTGCCATCACTTCCTATGATGAATCTCCAATGACATATAGTGATTTAGTAGGCTGCCTGAACACAGTCCCAATACATTGAGGTTCTACATTGCCAGCTTCAGCGTTAGCAGCATTTCAGGACTTCAGGAGGCCATAGCACTGGTAGTTTTTAAAATAAAGGTTGGGGGACTGGTATAAACTATTTCCTCTAGTTCTTCATCTTTATGCTTTTATACTTATATACTCTCCTATATCTCTGTGGTCCCCACTCAAAATTGCTTGAAACAATTGCATTAAGCAAACCATAGTTAAGTAAGCTATGGCTTAGCACAATGATTGATCCAGTGTTGTGTGAATGTCATCACTACAGTATTTTTTGGATGTTACCTTTACCTTTACTTACTTTACAAAGCAAAGATAGTTTTTTAGATCTTTGATATCTCCAAGTAAATGTGAAAAGTGCTCCTGCCTGAAGATTTGCAGGAGAGCTGCAACAAGTCAATGCATAATGACCTCACAGACCTTGATCAGGATTGAACAATACCAGGGACTGCATTATTATTATTATTATTATTATTATTATTATTATTATTATTATTATTATTTTATGGTATCCTTTTGGGTCAGCTCAGGGAGCTGGGGGTGGGCAGTGTAGTTCTGCGCTGGTTCACCTGCTTCCTCCAGGGCCAGTCCCAGTCAGTGGTGATAGGCGAGGAGAGATCCGACCCTCGACCCCTCCATTGTGGGGTGCCGCAGGGCTCGGTCCTCTCTCCTCTCCTATTTAACATCTACATGAAACCACTGGGCAAGATCATCCGTCACCATGGGATGAGGTATCATCAGTATGCCGATGATACTCAGTTGTATATCTCCATCCCGGGTGAGGCAAGTGATGCTGTGACTGCCCTCTCTCGGTGCCTGGGGGCTGTAGGGGTCTGGATGGGGAACAACAGGCTTCGTCTGAACCCTGGTAAGATGGAGTGGCTGTGGGTTAAGGGTTCCTCCGTATCCAGGACTTTGTCAACTTTAGTTCTGGATGGGGTTGCACTGCCCCAGACAGACCCGGTGCATAACTTGGGGGTCCTCATGGACTCACGGCTCCTGCTGGAAGACCAGGTGGCAGCCGTGGCTGGAAGGGCCTTTGCACAGCTTTGTGTTGTGCACTAGTTGCACCCTTTCCTGGATCGGGAAGCCCTTCGGACGGTCACTCATGCCCTTGTTATCTCCCATATAGACTACTGCAATGCGCTCTACATGGGGCTACCCTTGAAGAGTATCCGGAAGCTTCAGCTGGTCCAGAATGCGGCTGTGCAGTCTATTTTTGGCACCCCTAGAAGGGCACACATAACACCTTTGCTACGCGAGCTGCATTGGATACCAGTTTGCTTCCGGGTCCAATTCAAGGTGTTGGTTATCACCTTTAAAGCCGTACGTGGCATGGGACCAGGTTACCTGAGGGACCACCTCTTCCCCATATCATCAGCCCGTCCCACCCGCTCATGCAGAGAGGGCATGCTGCGGACCCCGTCAATAAGAGAATTCCATCTGGTGGGGTCCAGGAGGCAGGCCTTCTCGGCAGTAGTGCCCGCCCTTTGGAACATCTTGCCCCCGGAGGTAGGATTAGCCCCATCGCTTTTAGCCTTCCGGAGGAACTTGAAGACCTGGCTCTGCCACCGGGCTTGGGGCAGGGAGGAGAATCGACATACTTGGGGTTGGCTGGTGCCTTGAAGTGCCCCTCCTACATGATGGTCGAAGAGATCACAGCCATCTGGATTTTACGAGCTGGGGTAGTTAGGAAATTGTTTTGGTTTTAATGGGATTTTATTGGAATTTTACCATGTATTTATTTGAGTTTTTATTGTATATTTATTCTGTGTTGTAAACCGCCCAGAGTCCCTTGGGTCAGAGGAGATGGGAGGTGACAAATTTGATAAATAAATAAATAGTAGTATTAATAGTAGTAGCATCAGTATCAGGCAGCCTCGTGTGGCGCAGAGGGTAGGTGGCAGTATTTCAACCAAAACTCTCCCCATGACCTGAGTTCGACCATAGGGTATGAATTTCTCTCCCTGGTCTAGATAGGCTGAGCATCTGACCACTGGCTTTTTTCTGTGTTCCTAGAAGCCAAAGTAAATTTGTTTTTAAAATGCAAATGCCAAGGAAGAAAATGGAGAAGTCAAGGAAGGGAATCTTGTATCAAACAGAAGGCCTTCCCGAAGCAATATAGGAAAAGGAAGGCAGCTGTTTTATTTACAGTCGTAAGCTAAAGTTGCATACAAAACAAAGTGCAATAACACATGGATAAAACCATAATATTAAAATTGTAAAATACATGGCTAATAGCCATTTGGGAAGAAAGTGATCCAGTATATCCTGTTTAACCCCGAGAGCTCTCATAGATTTACAAAACATGTGCATAGCTAAGAAAGTACAGTGGAAGCTCCAGGGTGAATATTCATTCCATGAGAAGATCTGCATTTTCTGGGTCAACCCAAGCAGACGTTCCATTATACATCCAGAGTGTATTGATAAAATAGACCCTGATCCTAGGGATTTAGTGCAGGCTGCTTTGCAGTGTCACTGAGGATGCTGAGATATCCCTAGAATTCTCTCAGGGAGAAGACCTGGAAAATTTGTTCTCAGCCATTATAAATATAGGTTATATGGGATCTATATTAGCTTTGTATGTCCACTTCAAAATCTCATTCCCTGTCGACAACTCGTCTCCTCCCATAGAATCTGCAAAGCCATGAATATCTTACCCAGAGAGGAGGTGCCAGAGTACTACCCCTATATATGAGTGAGTCAATGGACCTCACCCTTGATGCCTACCTATCTTTATGCCCCACTGAATTTTCAGTTTTGTGACTGTACCATTTACTGAATGAGCAAGCTCTATCTCAATCTGCTGTCACAATTCCATATGTCCCATGACTCATTGACCATAATGTTCACAGATGATGTCCTAGTGAAAGATCTCATAGCACCTGGCTTCTGGACATGGGATGGTTGCTGCTAACCTCATCAGTTGTGCTCACATTCTGTCCCTTGAAGACCTGTGGAAGGACTTCAAAAGTCGCCTGCTCTGCTCACATTTTAGCACATTTTAAATGTAAGAAAAAAGAGGAAGTGATGGTAGTCTTGACTGATGTTAGTTCTTTCCCGCATTTAAGGCAAACTTAATCTCATCACCAAATAAGGTGCTTTAAATGACCATTAATATTAAATTATCTTAATGACCAACATTTGAAAAGATCTACTGCTCCAATTAATCATTTCTATCTAATGTCTCATTTGCAAAGCAATTAGCAATCAGTACTGCATCCACGCTCACAAGAACTGTATGAAGATTTTTATTTCCTTTTCCTCTCCATTATGCCTGGAACCTCTGAAGAGTTCTCACCTTAGAGCATAGAAGTGGAGAGTTGGAAGGGTCCAGTTCCATGGGGTTCAAATCCATGGGGTTAAACCTCTGTTAGGGAAGGAATCAAAATTAAAGAACCCCCAGTAGATGGCTTTCCAGTGTGTTTGAACTCATCTGACGAAAAAGAGTCTATCAACTCTCTTGGCAATTGGTTCCACAATCAGCAATAATTCCTAAAATTCTGCCATATATATCTTCTTGTATGTAAAACAAGGTCTCACCAATGAAGAATATACATATCACTTCCAGTGATTTTTGAAGTCCTACTCCTGTGGAGGTAACCTAAAACTCATTTGCCTTTTTTTAAAAAGCAAAAATGTCAAAAAATATCAGGAATCTCAAATTACTGACTTATGATCAACTAGAATTCCAATATCTTTTCACATATTATTACTAAGTCAGGTACCTTTCATCTTATAGCTGACCATTTGCTTTTCTTCCCCCAGGTGAAGAATTTTGCTTTGGTTTCTGCTGTTACAGATTTAGAATTTCAGAAACCGATGCGGTAATGAAATGCTCAAGGGAACACACAGCTCAGAGTCTCTGATATCCAACCCGAGAGAGTCTCCGTTAACCCAAAAAATTACAAATGCTTAAGCATTAGACACACAAACGTGTATATTCACTTGCTTCACTGCACCCTGGCCAGGTGATACACAGGGACTGGAGAAGACAGGGGCACTTTCTAAATAGTGGTTGGTTGCACAGATTGGGGTCTTCCACCCAGTCCTTTTCCCAGCTGCATTCCATCTGCTTTCTATCACATGTCATCTCAATGGTCCTTTCCCTGACCTGTTACATTGCTGGTAAGCAAACATGACTTGCTACATGGCAGGTAAGTTTCTCATCATTGGCTGCTCTTTCACAGTTGTGTTTCTGATCTCTTCGGCTTACTTGCCCCCTTTGACCTACAGATTCTCCTCTAGGGTCAAATTTGAGTCCTTCTGCTCCATCGACTTCTCCTAATGTTTTAATTCTTGTAACCCAGCAAGCTTTGCTCTGTGATATTCAACTGAATCCTCTAGACTGTTGAGGCAGTTTAGGTATTTATTTCTGTCTTATAGTACATTAGCTATCCTTCCCAGTTTTTGGCCACCTGCAATTTGCCAAACATTTCTTCCAACAAGCCATTAATGAAAATATTGGAGGAACAGCCAATTCTTTAAATATTGAGGGCTATCCTTGAGTCTGTGCTGGAAATACTCAGTGTCCTAGCACTGTCCTAATATTAGCAATACTACTATAAGGAAATCCAAAACTGAATTTCATTAAATGTAACTCTTCCATTTCCCAACCCTTTTTGCACTGTCTTCTTTATATCAGTGAGCTGTTTTTATATATCCTTTAAAAAGTATAGCACACTTCACTGGAACGGTATCGTTATTAGAGTTGAATTAACAGAACTGTGGTCATAAAGTTCTAAATAAAACAATGTCCTTTGAATGTAGAACTTCAGCAGGTACAAGAGTTTTGCAAATAAAGCATCCCAGACAGAAGGCTATATAGCTTTTATGTTCATACCTTCAGAGGAAGACTAGTCCACCATTCAGCACTGTTATTAAGAAGATGTATCCATCCATAGGCATCCTCATGAGTGCATATGGGTGTGTATGAATGGTATCAAGTGATAGTGCCTGTGTTGTGGCATCATGGTACAAAATGACTCAAATATCATTTATACCAGTTTTTGCATGATGACTTACGTAACATCACTGTGGTGCCATTGGGGCTTCTACAAGATGCCTCTGTTCTCATTAATGTTTAGTTAAACCCTCTTTCCTTGCAATTTCCACTTATTCATTGCAGTCCTGCTCTCGGGAATGACAACACAGAGTAAGTCTGTTCCCATTTATTATATGACAGCTCTATGATTAGCAATAATGACTAATAATTCCTTTTTACTCAGACAGAGATGTTAGCTATTATTCCAATATCTACCCAGTGACAGAGACATCCATTCACTGGGGTTTGCCTCTTTGAGAAACATTACTTCCATTATATGCACTCCCTCTTATCTATCTATCTATCTATCTATCTATCTATCTATCTATCTATCTATCTATCTCCATCCATCCATCCATCCATCCATCCATCCATCCATCCATCCATCCATTTTGGACAATGAAATTGCTGAACTGTATGGCCATTGAAGCTCACTTAGCTATTGGCTGCTCTTTGCAGAGGTTCTGGGCAACACTGTAATTGAATTTCCCTGTTTAGCATCTGTTTTATGACTGCTATAAAGGGAAAAGATATAAATAACCTTAGGAGAGCAGTAAAAGTAGCGCCAGTACATTTTCTTGACCCTTGTTATGCTGACATTGATTATTCTTCTGCAACATTGTCAGGACTCCTAAAATTCAGAATTATTCATACTTATTCTCTAGAATCTTTTGATCTGGAGTATATCTCAAATCGTTCGGTGCGTCTCCAGAACATTTGATAGAGATGATAAAGATATGGATATAGATATTATATATACAGATGTGGATATGGAGGTGCAGATGACCTAGGTGACATATAGCTAAGGAATTAGGGATAGAATGAAATATATTTTCTGTCACGTGCAGCATGTTGCGTGTTTTGAATAATATTTCTGCAGTACAGTGGTCTGTGGCATCACAACCTTCAGTTTGTAAAAAGATAAAAAGGGAGAAGCAGGCGATTAGAGGTACCTGGTGTAAATAACAGTGCTGAGGAAGGTGACTAGCCATGAGAGGACCCCAGTAAGCCAACCAGTTGCTCCTCCCCTTACTGGGAAAGCTGCAGTCACATCTGGCATACATCCTTCCTTCTTTCCTGCAACACTCAGTTGTACAGATTTCTGCTAATAAGGAACGGCTCTGCGGGAAGCAACTGCTGCTCATCAATCAGAGCAGGCAAGGTTGCAGTGAATGCCGGGGGAGAAGCTGCTACAGAAGAAGCGGGAAACATCTGAGGAGACAGTAGCTGCAATGCAGCGTTTTCACCTTCCAAAGAGCGATAGGCAGGTGGGGGGACATGTAGTTAAGGTAACCAACACAAAGCTTTAAAAAAAATTCAAAAGGCTGTTATTGTTTAACAAGAGAACAAGTGCAAAATAAACCAATATAAACCAAACAAGATAGTTAAACCATGTGTTATCTTGTCAGTTTGACTATGAATTAAGAGCCACTCACCATCAAGTTGGTGTTGACTCTTAGCAAGCGCATTGATAAGACCTTCTCCAGCATGATCTGTCCCCACCCTGGGGAACCTCCAGTGGTAGTCTGTTCCCTAGCATCAGGTCTGCCAACAGTGCACCCATCACCGCTGTAACTGAGTCCATCTCCCTTGCTGCTGGTCATTCTCTTCTTCTCTTTCTACCTTTTCCCAGCATTTAGAGCCTTCCCCAGAGAGCTGGGTCCTCACAGACTGTTTCCAAAATGCCTGGTCATCTGTGCCTCAAGTGAGAACTCTGGATGAGGATGAGAAATATTCTTGTGGCCAAAGGATGCATTTTATGTTGTGTGCATGTACCTGTCTATGAGCATGAGACTATAGGCCACATCTCACACACGGATGGGTGTTTGTCCCAACAGCCAGGAACCATGCTGAGACGCAGAGTAGGTCTCTAGTGTTTTATTACTGCTACATTAGACAGAATCCTAACAAACTGAAGAAGCGTGGGAAATCCCAGACAGATCAACCCCAAAAGTCAAGGTGGGTCTGCTCTGGTTCTCTTGGAATGGCCACCTAATTCCTCCGTGCTACGCATGCGCTTTACAGCCTGGATGGGAGCCCTCTGCTCACCATCCTTGCTCATGACAGGTAGCCCCTGTCAGTACTACATCAGTTAATTGAGTAGAATGAAGGTGGTGCAGGGCAGGGCATATTGCCAAAGATACCTATTTCACTAAAGTACTGTGTTGCTTTCTGGCCAAGCTGGACTCTTGGTGACTTCAGGGACATACCTGTTTGTTTTTCTGGTGACAGTAAGGCAGTGGCTGACAGATGCAAATGTTATTGGGGCCTCAGTGTGGATTTAGATTTTTTTTTTCTTTTAACTATATTACGGTTTTGATTCTTGTTTGCCACCCAGAATCTCTTCTGATAGATGGGTGGCTATATAAGTTTGTTTAATAAAGAAAGAAAGAAAGGAATTGCCACGTCCTGGGAAGTTTTCCAGTTTCTAGAGCCAGTTAGCTGCATTTTGTGCCAACTGCAGTTTCTGAGTGGTGTTTCAAGGCAGTTCCATAGAGAGTGCATCACCTAGTCCAGTGTTTCTCAACCTGAGCAACACTGGCTGTGGAATTCTGGGAGCTGAAGGTTAAGAAACAGCGCAGTAGTCCAACTGGATGGTAATGAGAGCATGGTTGGTATTTGCTATTGTGGGGCAATTGAAAAAAAGCTACCCTGGAATCTTTGGGGCTATATTCCAGTGAGCTATGCAGGCATACCAGGTACTGCTCTTGAGTTATATGGAAGCTCTGTTAGCCGCAAAACTCCTCCTGGTCCAGATGACATATATTTTGTGAGTACTCCTTTTAGTTAATGCTTGTGCCCTCAAGAAGGTGGGGAGATAGAAACCTTAATATATGTTTGTTTCCTTTGGTGCCAATTTTACAATGATTAATGAAAGAATATTGATCCCAATACTTTCAAAATATCCAAACATATTGATCCCAATACTTTCAATACATTCTCACAAGCAGTGACCCTGTGTCTCACTATTCGTCAGAATGTATGTAGGAGCTTGCTGTTGGATAGTTATGGAGTGGGAGTGGACATGGCCCCTGAGCAGAGAGTAGCATTGCACACATTCTGGGATTTGTGAGCTGGTAAGGAGAGCTTGCTCCAGTCTCTTCCAACCTGAACCTTTTAAAAAATTTGGGATTGCAATTTTCAGAATTTGCCAGCCAGTGTACCATCTTGCCTGGAATTCTGGAAGTTGAAATCACATGTCTTGAAGATAGAAAGTTACGAACGTCTGATTTATTCTGGTAACTTCCATTAAACACGCAACATACTTTGTGCATCTTTGCAGAAGAGAAGTTGCATTTTAATGGTTGCAGTGTTGTTGATGTTTGCCAGGAAAAAAAAAAAAAGGTTCAACTTTCCTTTTTGGATATTTCGAAAGTATTGGGATCAATATTCTTTCATTAATCATTGTAAAATTTGCACCAAAGGAAACATCTATTAAGGTTTCTCCCCACCTTCTTGAGGGCAGAAGCATTAATTAAAAGGAGTACTCACAAAATATATGTCATCTGGACCAGAACAGAGACAGTGGACTTTAACCCAATAGTTCAGTGTAAGCTAGGTTTGTATTGCAGTGTGCCCATGAGCAATTGAGTCTGATTTAGCCTGCAGGTTTTCATCATTAAGGAACAAACTTCTAAAATCAGTTTTTATTTTTTGTTCACTCGCAGCTGAGGAAAAAAACCCCCATTAAAGTAAGTTTAGGGAAGCAGCCTTTATTCAAAAGGGGGAAGGGGAGAACTTTGATGATAACAGAAAGGAAAAGCATCTGAAAATGAGTTGGAATAGGTCCATCTTATGAATTCAAGCAGCTTTCTAAAGCTACAAGTGTTCTGAGTAGCTTTCTAAAGGATGTTACTTTTTAAAAAGTGAAATTTAAACCTTTATAGAAAGGTTCAGAAAGATTCTTAAAAGGTAACACAGAAAGGGGAAGAGTTGTGTGTGGCTGTGGCTCAAAATCTAAGCACTGAAAAGCCTAACAAAATAACACCTGACTTATGTTTTTTTCAAAATTTTTTATTTTTAAATGGCTGGTTTTGTATTGAAGAGATTTAACCTCTTTTAAGTTGGTTCTGCAAAGAAAGGCACTATAAAGTCCAGAGAGAGCAATGTTGCCTACTATCTTTCCTTTATCTTTGCTTAATCCTGTCATGTTCACCATTTCAATGTCTTTGATACATCGTAACGTTTCGCATGTCATTAGCTGGATGCGTGTTTCATCTTTCTCGGGAGGATGGGAGTAGTTATCTTTTGGCTTTGCTCTGGAATGTATTTGCATTATCTACTGCGTTCAAGGTTACTTTCCCAGGCTAGCGCTCTGACGATTGCTAGCACCTGTGATGGGCGGGGCTGTTACGAGGGAGGCGGGATACGTTTGCACCAAGGGTTTAAGTTTGTATTTGGCGCGCTTTTGCTCATTCTCAGCTTTCTCTGTATTTGCCTTTAGTTCCTTAATAAATCAGATTTCATATAGCAGCCTCTTGTGAGTCTGAGTATTTGGGCTGGGGCAATCATTACATAAAGCTGAGAATCTAAGATCCCAACTCCGCTGGCCCCTGTCCAGGAAAAGACAAGTTGTCTCACCCTGTGAGGGAGAGCGCCAGCGATGACCGAACCCGACATCGTGATGATGGAAGAAGGGGAACCGGACTCGACCATGAGGCAACCCGACCGACCGTCCCAAGGGGGGGAGCTGTTAGCCATCCTAGAAGAGGCGAGCTCCGAGTCGGAGGGTGAAGCCGGGGGCATGAAAACTGCCCCGGAGACTACCATAACTTCTCCGGGTGAGCTGGTCACCTGGGATGAGACCCAAGGGGATGTCACGGTGGCGGGGGGCCCATCCTGGAGGCAGAGATACCCACTATCCCCCACCGTGGTTCAGGTGCAGCCAACGGAGGGCTCCCCCACCCCGGATCGTATCCAAGTGCTGGAGTCAAAAATGGACTCGTTAGAAACTATACTGAAGCAGCTGAGTCTAGATGTGACCTCGTTGAGAGAAACCCGGGAAGGATCAAGCCAATGGCATTCAACCCCTTCATCCCATGGGCAGTCCCCGGAGCAGCGACGGCCGGCGTGGAGGCGCGAGGGGGACCAGATGGCCCAGATGGAAATAGCAGCATCGCCGGTGCGGCCGCCCCAGGGCCCCGCGCCGCCACGAGCCCGGGAAGCACAAACCCCGGTAGCCCCGGTGGCGGGGCGCAGCCCGGTGGGGGGCGGGATGAGAGACTTCCCTGTCAAGTTTGATGGGGACCCGACCAAACTCTCATTTTTCCTGATGAATGCTAAAGCCTACGTGGAAGAATGGGGGTCGCTTTTTCAATTGGAAAAGGCAAAGATCATCACCATTGCCACCAAACTGAAAGGGAGGGTGGCAGACTGGTATGTCCAGATGTGCCAGTTGGAAGCGCCTGAACTGGAGAAATTCAACGAGTTTCTCTGGGCATTGAGACAACACTTTGAGGATCCCCTGGCGAAAGAGAGGGCAAAGCGAGCTCTGAAAGAACTTAAGCAGGGGTCAAGATCCGTGGCCGATTATGCGCTAGAGTTTAAAGCGCTGGCTGGGAAGGTGGATGACTGGTCCCAAGCCACCATCATCGAGTTATTCAAGGATGGCCTGAACACAGAGGTGCTGCGCTGGTCCTTGGGGAGGGACGACCCATATACGCTGTACGAATGGATCCAGCTGGCGGGGAGGGCTGAGCATGCCCATGAGATCTTTGCCCATCGAAAGACTGCCAAATTGGGGCGGGAGGTGAAGCCCAGCCGCCCACCAAGCACCGGGGGGCGACCAGGACAACGACCCTGGGATGAGGAGCGAGAGAAGCGGTATGCAAAAGGCCTGTGTCTGAGATGTGGTAAGGAGGGGCATCGAGTGGCGGCGTGCCCGAAGGCAAAGGGAGAGGAACGGCTCGGCAAGCTGCCGACGAAGTCCCCTGCCCTGCCGAGGAAGCAGAAAGCCGCGGTGGCTGAAACCGAGGGAGACGATGTGATGTTCTACGAGGATGAGGGTGAGCCCGAACTGCTGCAGCTGGCGGGAAACGCCAGCCACCTGCTTTAAAGGGCGCCGCAGGGCAGGTGGTGGAAGAAGGGCGCGAGCCTTCATCGGTGAGTGGTAGTTACCGCATTCTCACGGTGAAGTTGAAGTTGGGCTCCCAATCCAAGACTGTAGAAGTATGGGCCATGATTGATTCGGGGTGTTCCCGGTGTCTAATGCACCCCGATGTGGTAGCGGCTCTGGAGCTACCTACTTTCCCTTTACAGCGACCCATCGCCTTTACACAGCTGGATGGGTCCATGGCAGGGGGCAAACCGGTCACCCATTTCACAGGGCGGGTAGCCTTGCAGCTGGGCAGCCATCGGGAAGGTTTGTCTTTTGTCGTGGCTCCAGTAGGGGGTCCCTTGGTGGTGTTGGGGGTGCCCTGGTTGGTTCAGCAAAATCCCCAAATAAACTGGGTTTACCGGACTATCACGTTTAGGGATGGGTTCTACCAAGCGACAGAGGGGAAGGGTACCCCAGAGGAGATGGTGGGGGTTGTGGCAGCTGCGACTCCGCATCTCCCGGCCCTTCCTCTGGAAGGCTTGCCGCCGGAGTACCGGATGTTTGCTGATGTGTTTGGCGAAAAGGAAGCCGACCAATTGCCCCCTCATTGAAAAACGGACTGTGCCATTGAGCTGCTGCCCAACACTCAATTGCCCAAGCCAAAGATTTATTCCATGACACAAAAGGAACTGACTCTGTTGAGAGACTTTGTGGACAAAAATTTGGCGCGCGGATTCATTGAGCCAGCGAATTCACCGGTGGGGGCGCCGGTTCTCTTTCGCCCAAAAAAGGATGGGACATTGAGACTGTACCGATTTCCGCGGATTAAATGCCGTCTCAATTTCCAATAAATATCCCCTGCCATTGATCAAGGACATGTTGTCACATCTGGCAAAGGGAAAGATCTTCTCTAAACTCGATTTAAGAGAAGCCTACTATCGTGTACGAATCAAGGAAGGCGATGAGTGGAAAACTGCCTTCAATTGCCCGTTGGGAGCATTCCAGTATAAGGTGTTACCTTTTGGTTTGGCCGGGGCCCCTGGGGTATTTATGCAATTGATCAATGAAGTACTGCATGAGCATCTGTTTAAGGGGGTATTGGTGTATTTGGATGATGTATTGATTTATACTGAAACCATGGAAGAGCATGTGTCTCTGGTAAAAAAGGTGCTGAGTAAACTCAGATCAGCAGAATTGTATGCCAAACTGTCTAAATGTGCATTTCACCAGACACAAATTGACTATTTGGGGTATAGAATTTCAGATAAAGGCATTGAAATGGACCCTGCCAAGGTGCAGGCTATCATGGACTGGGAAAGTCCCCGCACCCGCAGGCAACTTCAAAGTTTCCTGGGGTTCAGTAACTACTACAGATTATTCATAAGGGGATTCACTGAAATTGCCTTGCCACTAACCGACTTGCTCCGAACCAAGGGTTTGGGAGATACTCGGAGAGAAAAGAACCCAGGGGCGCTGTTGCGCTGGACGCCTGCTTGTCAAATGGCGTTTGAGCGGCTTAAGGCAGCTTTTATCAAAGAGCCCATTTTGCAACATCCTGATCCCTCAAAACCTTTTGTGGTGCAGGCTGATGCCTCCGATTACTCTATTGGGGCATTGTTGATGCAACAAGACGGGACAGGATGCCTCAAGCCATGCGCCTACCTGTCCCGCAAGTTCTCCGAGACTGAGCGACGTTGGCATGTATGGGAGAAAGAGGCATTCGCAGTAAAAGCTGCATTAGAAGCCTGGCGGCATCTATTAGAGGGGGCGAATCATCCCTTTGAGGTGTGGACCGACCATAAAACTTGGAGGCTCTTAGCACCCCTCGAAAACTGAGCCCAAAACAAGTCCGGTGGGCTCAATTTTTTAATTGGTTCAATTTTCAATTGAAGTTTATTCCGGGGAAAAAGAATTTCCTGGCTGATGCGTTGTCAAGGCAACCTCAGGACTCTGGGGCAGCGCCAGAAGTGGTTAGCACCCTGTGGACGGCGCCCCAATTGGGTATGCAGGCTGTGACGCGTAGCCAAACGCGCGCGCAGCAGCCACCCGCTGCAGACGCCGCCCAGCCGAGCGCTTTGTCAATTCCTTCCCAGTTGCAACAAAAGTTTCTAAAAGAGCTTAAAACTGACACTTGGTTGCTTGCAAATAAAGACAATGTTACATTTGACCAAGGCTTTGCTTGGAAATCTAACCACCTTTACGTCCCTGAATGCCTAAGAAAAGAGGTGTTACTACGTTCACACGATGACAAACTGGCGGGTCACTTCGGGTTTGTAAAAACCTTGCACCTTGTTAGGAGGCAGTTCTGGTGGCCCACATTATGCAAAGATGTCAAAGACTATATTGCCTCCTGCACTGTTTGTGCGATGTCTAAGCGCAAGGTGGGGAAGCCTCAGGGGCTGCTGCAGCCGGTGGCTGCCCCTTCTTGCCCCTGGGATGAAATTTCCATGGACTTTATTGTTGAATTACCACCCAGTCAACACAAAACTGTCATTTGGGTGGTCAAAGACTATTTCTCAAAACAAGCCCACTTCATCCCTTGCGTGTCCATTCCGTCGGCACGTCAATTGGCCCGCCTATTTCTAGTACACGTGTACAGGCTACACGGATGTCCCTCCCACTTGATTTCGGACAGGGGCACACAATTTACCTCACAATTTTGGCGGGCGTTCCTCAAATTGTTAGGAACGAAGCAAGCCCTGTCCACGGCGTGGCATCCCCAAACGGACGGGGCCACAGAGGCTTTAAATTCTACTCTAGAGCAGTACCTTCGAGCTTTTGTGAACTACCAGCAGGACAACTGGGTAGACCTCCTCCCTTTTGCTGAAGTGGCTTACAACAATGCGGTTCATCAAAGCACCGGCCAAACCCCATTTCGTGTGGCCCAAGGCAGAGACTTTGTCCCTATCCCGGATCTACCGCAACCTCCAGGCGGATCAGCCACTCCGGGTGATTGGGCAATGCAACTGGCAGACTCCTGGCCGATGATTCAAAAGGCACTAGCTGATGCACAATTGGATTATAAACAGTATGCTGATCGGAAGCGTGCCCCGCAGCTGGCATTTCAAGTAGGGGACTCGGTTTACCTTTCCACTAAGTTCATAAAGTCTTCACAACCTTCCAAGAAACTGGCGCCTAAATTTGTGGGTCCTTTCCCAATCACCGCTCAAATTAACCCTGTGACTTTTAAACTTGACTTGCCTCATAACCTCAAACGCTTACACCCTGTTTTTCATTGCAGTTTGCTCAAACCGACTATTCGTTCTGACCGCTGGCATCACCAACCTCCACCTCCAACCCCCATCATGATTGACGGTCAGCAACACTTTGAAGTTAAAGAAATTTTGGACTCTAGACGCCTTCGCAATACTCTGCAATACTTAGTCCGCTGGAAACATTTCCCTCATCCAGAGTGGGTCGCTGCACCAGATGTGGCTTCCCCTGTCCTAGTTGCCCATTTCCACTCAGCTTATCCCACTAAACCGGGTCCCTAAGGGTATTTTTAGGGGGGCGGTATGTCATGTTCGCCGTTTCAATGTCTTTGATACATCGTAACGTTTCGCATGTCATTAGCTGGATGCGTGTTTCATCTTTCTCGGGAGGATGGGAGTAGTTATCTTTTGGCTTTGCTCTGGAATGTATTTGCATTATCTACTGCGCTCAAGGTTACTTTCCCAGGCTAGCGCTCTGACGATTGCTAGCACCTGTGACGGGCGGGGCTGTTACGAGGGAGGCGGGATACGTTTGCACCAAGGGTTTAAGTTTGTATTTGGCGCGCTTTTGCTCATTCTCAGCTTTCTCTGTATTTGCCTTTAGTTCCTTAATAAATCAGATTTCATATAGCAGCCTCTTGTGAGTCTGAGTATTTGGGCTGGGGCAATCATTACAAATCCCCATTTTTAGCTTGAAATAGAGGGCTTTTTTGTTTTTTAAACAATTACTGGGTCAATTAATGGGCTGAAGTGTAATCAAACTTAAATGGTTGTTAGGGTCAGCTGGTCAGCCCTAGAAGTTATAGTTGTATCTTTACATTTGAAATTTCTTTTCATTCTTGGAATTCCTTTTAATGCATTTGGAAGTTGGTAGCAAAGTTCTTTTAACAGTTCGACTTTTCTGTCTGGCTCTAACTTTTCTGATGCCCTAGAAGTTATAGTTGTATCTTTATATTTGAAATTTCTTTTTATTCTTGGAATTCCTTTTAATGCATTTGGAAGTTGGTAGCAAAGTTCTTTTAACAGTTCGACTTTTCTGTCTGGCTCTAACTTTTCTGATGCTATACTTAGATTAAAACTGATGAGTCAATATCAGACTTAATAAAAAAATCTTCCTTTGTGTAGCTTCACAGAGACATGTCTGTCGTGTTGTGTGGCCAATTGATCAGATAAAATTAGCCTTATCTGTTCTAGAACTTGCCACATTTTTTTTCTTCCTAGGGCTGAGCGAGTGTGACTGGCTCAAAATCACCTAGCTGGCTTTCAGGCCTAAGGCAGGACTAGAACTCACAGTCTTTTGGTTTCTAGCCTTGAGCCTTAACCACTAGACCAGACTAGCTGTTCTAGAGCTTATCACATGAAATGTGAAAAACTCCCTATTTCAAGTCAGTTATTTACCCATCATATCCAGATTCACTGACTACTTGGAGAATTTGAGATCTTTTGCAGGCAAGGTAGATGTTCTACTGCTGAATGATGGTCTCTTTCCATAGTCAACAGGTGAAATATTTTTTTATGTCAGGGAGTCAGCATTAATGCATACTGAATTTGTTGAAGAGACCATTTTAAACAGTAGACCTGCAATCTGTCTGTCTTAGAATCATATTGAATAAGTCATCTTGGTGTAAGAATCTAAATTAAAGCTGAGAAAATATCTATTCAGCTTTTGCTTTCACCTATCTAGTGAAATGGGACCTTTTTATATCAGTAGATAAGAGCTCAAACATGTGTTGCCATTAGAATATTTTCCTTAACACTCAACTACAATTGCCTTCTTCTAACTAAGGATCATTATTCTTTGTCTTGATTTCTAGGACAAAGAGAACAGGCCTTGACCTCATTCTGTATAACTTGAGAAATTCCATCATATTTCCTCCTAGATGTCTCAAGACCAGACATGCTTAGTTCCTTCTACCTCTCCTCATAGGACATAATTCCTGTTGAGGTTTTCCTACTAATAGATTAAGCTGCTATTGTGCCTAGTCATTTTGGCCAGGTGAAAAGGTTGCAAGTGATTGTCTCCTCTCACGTGCTTCATGCAAATCACCTGGGGGGGGGGGAGAAAACCTGCCCGGACTTGTTCTTACTTCCTCTTTTTTTTTTTCTCTGCCGGCAATGTAGCCAAGCAAGGCTTGCTCCAAGGGAGCTAAGTCCTTTAAATATGTTTTGTTTTTGTTTTGCTTTCTGTAAATAAATTATTTTTATAGAAATGCTTGGTGTGTGACTTTTTTGACCTCTCCTGGGCTAAAGGCTTTCCCAGCATCTGCCAACAATTCCCATCTCCTTGATTAACCTAGTTTTCTTGGCACTTGTTCTAGCTTGGCTGAATCTGTCTCAAATAGGCAGTGCCTAGAAGCGGAGTTGCTGCCTGAATAATGTAGAATTGGAGAAGATGATTACTTTGGTGACTTGGAAAGTATCTGATTTCATTTCTTTAGATCTTGTTTAAAAAGCCACGATTAAAATAAACTACTAAGATGTGTGAATCCACACATCCCTATTGCACCTAAAGAAATATAGCATTAGGACACACTCATTTGGAAGAAGATTTGATTTGAAAGAAGACTTCTCCCTTGTAACTGATCATCATGGGGATGGAAACTATACTTTTCCAGATATTGCTAAAATACATCTTGCAGCATCAGTAGGAAACATGGCAATGGTAAAGAATGATGGAAGTTTTAGTTGGGCAAACTTGGAATAATATAGGTTGCTTGATCCTGACTTAGAGATGTTAACTAGATCATATAGAATGTATGAAACAAGTCAATTCAATCCCATTAAAAAAAATAATAATAAACAAGAGGTGTGATATTACTAATTTTACAATAAATGACCTCATGAATTAAAATGATTAGAATGGCATGCAGATCTGATTAGCTTCCACAAGGCATCTCTTCAGGCCAGAGATGTCTAATGACTTATGAAAGAGTGAAATAAAACTCTTTCCTTTTGTTCTTGAAAGCAATAATCCACATGGAGGAGTTGCAGAAATGAGATTCATCTGCAAGAATTTCTTATAAATAGTTCCTGTATAACATCTACCTTACCGGAGTACGCCAATTCCCCAGGCCTCCATGAACTGCTTACTGAATGGATGAGTTGTATATGGCTTTCTGAGGCAATTTCAATGATTGCTAGCCTGTAACGTAATCATATACCAGAAGCAGTGAGACAATTTCCCATTCATTTTCTCGGCATTCTGACAATCCCATATCACAGGTTGTCCAGGAAATATACAAGATGCACGGAGGGACTGAAGAAGAATGGACTTAATTGACTTATTTTCAGTTCCTGTGCCAAACATTTAGTTATATGTAGCCTAAACAGAGAATGCTCACTCATGCAGACCAAGGCTGACAGAGGACATTTTAGAAGAATGTGAATAATCACAGCTTTGATTTTTCTCTTTTTGTCTTCCCCAATACCTTTCTCTAGCTGTCCTCTTCCATCCTGCTCTGCATAAGATATATCTTTTCTTTCCCCTCAATTAGATTTTATGTAGAAAATAGCCTCATGTGAAATTATTGATGCACCAAAAAGTCTTTCATTTAAAAAGGGGAAGCTCATGATTTCTCTCTTCCATTAGAAAAGTCAAAGATGCTTCAGACCAACTGTGGCAGCTCATCTTCTGCTTTCCATGACCAGAGGAGGGAATAAGGGATGTCTGTTCCATGAGAAGGCAACAACAGGGACAGGCAGTGAGAGACACTGACTGTTGAGAGATTATCAGGACTTGGAACACCACTAGTTTTCCTTTTCCCTTTTTTTCTCTCCCTTTCCCTCTTTTTTTCCCCCCTCCCTATCCCCACAGCTTGCCTGGAGATGTCATGGAGCCTGCTGATATTCTGCTGATGGAACAGCTGATGGGACATCAAACACCTCCTTGAAGAAAGTGGGTGGAGACTTTTTTTGACCCAGGTAAAATGATTGTGTACAACCAGGAAATTCCCCCAGGTGAGCAGTTGACTGGGCAAGAGGGTCAGGGAGGAAATGACAGTAAATTCTTGTCTGGATTCTTGACTGTCATTCATTCTTGGAGTTCCTTGATTTTTTACCTGAAAGGATGTAGGCCAGTGTCTTCTGCAGCATTGCAATAGATCCAGGAAGAAGCCTTCTGAGTTGAGTGGTTCGACTGATTTGAACAGCAAAAACATTTGTGCAGGTCCCAAAAGCAGAATCCAGAAGCAAAACTTTGCCTATCAATGACAGAAGCTATAACTGCACATATCCTTTTTCCTTAAAGAGGAGATGCAATGAAACAAACTAGATGTCACATCTAATGTATAAAATACTGCATCTTATTTCCTTGTTTATGCCCTGTTTATTCACAAGTATCTAGCTTGAGAGCTCTTCATACATGAGGGGAGAGTTAACTTTCACCCTTATCACATCCTTTCAAAACTCCTCTGCCCTCTATGCAGAAATGTTAAAGATTTGGGCAGGGAGGAAAAATCTTAATTGGTGACAACACTTAAATATGGTTTATGCTTACAGGACACAATGCACATAAATACTGCAGGTGGATCTACCTATGGGATTCAATCACACGAAACTGGACTGTAAGAACTGTTATTTTTTTTATCCGTTGGCCACATACAGTATATGGAGATTGGACAATGGCATAGAGTCAGGGGAACCCATTGACTCCCCCGTGCACTTGAGAGTTGCGTTACACAGGTCTGTCACACAAAATCCCATAGTATCTGCCCAGCCAGTTTGATCTTGCATTGTGTACAGGGTTCCTTCAAATAAACAATGTCATCTATCAGGACACCAGAAGTGTGCCTTCTCTGTAGCTGTGCCTGCCCTCTGGAATGAAGTTCCCCTGAGATCTGGATGGTTCCCACTCTACTGTTGTTCAGAAGAGCCATGAAGACCTGGCTCTTCACCAGCCCTTTGGTGAGGGACAGTGAGACCCCTTGCTTCATTCCATCTACTCTGTCATGCTTGCCATCTTTTATATTTTCCTGATTTTCCTGGAATTTCTTAGTGTGCTTGTTCTGAGCCACCCAGAGTTGTTGGGAGTTGGGTGGCACATAAGTTTAATTAATTAATTAAATAAAAACAATAATAATTGTTGTCCCTTGAATGCAGACACTCCAATGTGTGGGTTTTAAGGCCTGTGCAAAGTGAATCTGACCCACTTCAGCTCACACACTGGGGGGCAAAGTGCTCTACTTCACAAAGCAGCAAAATGGAGTCAAACCACTGAAGCAGCATTGCATAAAGGGCCAGAGAAGTGGCTGAAGTAAAGCTGATTCTCTGTGCTAAGTAAGACTACTGTTTTGGTTCACAGATCTGTTTCAGCAGCGCCCTTTTCCTTGCATGGCCTCTGAATCTTATCTCAAGCTTTGCACCATCCTACTGTTTCGGTCTCCATTCTTGCATTCTATGTCTGAAATAGGTATTATGAGGTTAAGGGAAAAAGAAAGAGGAGGGAAAAGAGAATAGTGGGTTATGTTATTGTTTTGAAGTTCACCTGAATATAATGTGCTAAAAAGGCAGTCCCCGCTCATCCATTCTGACAGAAGTTACACCTTTGTAAGGATGAAGATATTAGTAAGCCCATTTATTAGTTTTTTTTCCCAGCCCATACTTTGCCCTTTTTTCTGGCCCATTCCCATGGTCTCTGCACATCAAATTATTTCAGAAAAATCCTCCTTGAAAGTTGCAATTGCCATTTGCTTTGCTCTGTGTGTTTTTTTTTTAAATAAAACCCTTTAATAGCTTTTTAATTCAGTAGTTTATTTTCTGATTGCCGGCACTGATATCCAATTCTTTTAAAAAATGAAAGGAAGAAAATGGACTTACATCATTTTAAAGGTCTCTGATATTGAAAGAGTTTGTTTAAAGGATCATAATGTGTTTAAAGCACATTAGCTCCATATTTTTTTAAAAGAAAGTTCTTTCGCTTGTTGCTCAAAAATCTTAGCACCGCATTCTGGTTATTGGTCCAACTGTGAATTTCTAAAGGTTTTACTACTGAAGTCTTAAAATGGCTTCTAAGACTTCTCCTGTGTCTGATGTCAGTTGGATAGAATTATAACTAAGGCCCAGAAAGTTGGCTGGAAATATAAAGTATAGATAGAAACCAGGCTGGAAAAGAAGATATAGATCTAGAAATAAATATTTATTTGTATTTTCAGGGATGGAATTTTTTTAAAAAATCACTTTTAGTTGTTTCTACGTCAAAACCACACAGTAGTAATTATACATATACATATACATATACAATTTATTTTCTATCCCACCTTTATTGTTTTTATAAATAACTCAAGGTGGCGAAAATACCAAATACCTCCTCCTCCTCCTTTTTCCCCACAACAACAACCCTGTGAGGTGAGTTGGGCTAAGAGAGAGTGACTGGCCCAAGGTCACCCAGCTGGCTTTCATGCCAAAGGCAGGACTAGAACTCACAGTCTCCTGGTTTCTAGCTTGAAGCCTTACCCACTAGACCAAACTGGCTCTCTTTGGCTTCCTAAAATATTTGGCTTCCTAAAAGCACAGGCAGCCAAGTAAACAAACCAATGGATCATCAAAGAAATCAACTCAGAGTTCTCTCTTGAGGCACAAATGATTATCTTACTTTGGACCCATTATGCAAAGACCCAGCTTCCTACAGAAGGCTGTAAAGCTGAGAAAGATGGGAGGAAAGAGAGAAGAGGACAACCAGCAGCAAGGTGGATGGATTCAGTTACAGTGATGATGAATGCACTGTTGGAAGACCTGAAGGACCAGGTTAGGGACAAATCATCATGGAGAAAATCCATCTCTGTGGTTGCTAAGAATCAGCAATGACTTGAGGGCACATAATCAAACAAAAGCAAATCCATTTTTTAAAACTTCTCCTCTAATACTTTAAATAAGCTTATAGCACCCAACAAACACAGAATTTCTGTCTCTAACTAGGTAATTTCACTCTTCTTCTTTAATTATATCTTACCTTGAGGTCTATGATATAGGTCAGAAATATCTTAATTAATATAGTAAGTTGAACGGTGTGCATAAATTTTAACACCAGTGTGCCATCTTCATCCAATTTAACACTTAAGGAAAAAATCGTGACGAGCAGACAGCATTGAGGTTAAACAAAAATCACATTGTATTTAATGTTGGATTTCATCCAGCAGAAAATAAAGTTATTTCCTTTATGTGCATGCATGTGCCCTATGCATTCCTTTCCTTAGAATGTGGGCATTCTATGTGTACAAAGAGTGACAAACTTTAAACACTGTTGTTAGGGACATCTGTTGGTTTAAGTTACCTTTGTGCTATAATTGGTCCCAGAACTATATATTTTGCTGTTGAAAATGATTTGCACTTAGATCAAACTGTGATCCTAAAAAAAAAAAAAAGCGGGGGGAAGAGGAAAGGGAAAAGAAAGGAACTGGGAGAGAAGAATTAAAACGATCATGTGAAATATTTATAGGGTTATTATTACAGCCGTGAAGGAAAACATCAGTACAATCATGCTACCCAAATCAGATAACACATTGAAACCTGCTTTTGAAAAGAAAAGGAAGAGGTTGAAAGAACGGGAGTCTGTGTATTCCTCTCTGTATCTCCGCACCTCTCTCTCTATGTGTGTGTATTTGTTGGTTTATTGTTCCATATACAAGACAGCTTCTACTCCCAGAGTAGGTCTGTTCGTGGTTTTTTTTTTTTACACATATAAGAATATTTTGACAACTGAGCCAAATACTCATTTCAAAGATCTCACTTGGGACTGATAAATTTTGAATGCTTTTGATTACCCAAAGGAATGATGTCTGAACTTATGAGATTCCAGAGTGCTTTTCTTCTTGCAATGTAGCTGTTTTTGAAACCTTTGACCCCATTACAATACAGCAAGTTCCTGCATTTCAGATTTTTAATAATAAAACTCCATCCGCAGATCCCCCCTCCCCTTAAATAAAATCCTTTTGAAAAGATTTTAAAAAGCCAACATGAGGGTCATGGTCAAAATCTTTGACTTAACTTAGCTTGACTATCTAAATAAAAAATGATTACGTATCAGTATTTTAGTAATCTCGTTGCTGTTTGAATGTTGTTGTCAAATAGCTATGCATTATAGATATGCCTACAATATATATTAAAACTAACAAATACACCCCCCTTTTGCTGTAGATATTGCCATATAATCACATAGAATCTTTATTTCGTTCTCAGAAGAGAACTCAGAGTTCAGACCAAGACGATAAGTCTTTTCAGAAGACCAATAAATACAAGGAGATCATGTATCTCTTTAGTCTCTAGTGGGAGAAAATGGTTCCAACAACTACACATTCATCTGATTTATAAGTGCACAAACTGAAAGCACATATATGTATGTCTTCCACAAAACTACCCCACAAAGATTAGGATGCAGGTAGACTCATGCAGATTTTTTTCAGAATGTCAGATGTGGCTGTGAAGAAGGATGGGAATACTTGGGGGGAGGGGGGATGCCACCATTTTGCATAGTGTGATAGAAGGGAGGAGAAAGGTGTTAAGTTGTCCTTAAATGGCTTCCTTTTTGGAGTTTGGCATCCAGTAAGTTGCTGAAAGGCCAAGTCAGAATCCTGGACTGAAAACAAAAAAAATCACACCTTTATATGTAATTTATGAGAATAAGGTCCTAGAACATGTTTAGTGTCTAGTGAATCATATGCATTTATTTGCCTTTATATGTATGTGTGTGTGTGTGTGTGTACGTGTGTGTGTGTACGTGCGTATACACATATCTCCCTTCTCACCCCTTTGGGTAGTATGTGTCTTCCTCCCACATGTGCTGCTGCATCAGGCATTCTCTCAGCAGCTCCTCTTTGGGTGCCATCTTACCGATGTATGTCTGGATGCTCCTTCATCCAGGACAGTGGCTTTGACACTCACCAGACCCCGTCCATCCTCTTTCCAGCTGGTGTACAGTCTCTGAGTGTTAGACTTGGGTCAGAAATCTCCATGCATTGTGAGGAACTTCCAGGTCTTCATCCTATGCATAGCCACTCATTTCCAGAGACTATAGGATTAAACCTTTCTTGATAGTTTCAGGAAGTTCCAGTTTAGAGCAATCATCTAGGACAATGTAAAGTCCTGAACATTTGAATAGATGCTAAGAAGCAGAACACAAGCATCAATATAAATTAAAACTTCAAGCTATGGATTCTTATCATAACAAACTCTCTCCAAAGTTGACACCATTGATGATGATTGTTGATTTAGAAAACCACAACGAGCTATGCTAGTTCAGACTTAAAGGAATCATAGCCCAGCATTCTATCTACACAGCGGTCATGACCATTTGTCCTTGGGACATTCATAAATAGGACATGACTGAAGTGGGGTCCTCCAGGTAAAGTTCTCCAGCAATTGATAACAAGAGTGTGTCTGCTGTGTTTCCATTCCTGGTGGTGATATATAGTGACTAGTAGCCAATTATCACCATTCTACATGGCCATTGACTTCTAATAAATCCATTTAAAATATATAATTGCTATATATTGCTATATCTTGGGAGAGAAGGAAAAAAAGAATCTGGGTAGAATCAACCCAGAAAAGAAGCAGGAGAAACCCAATCTCATGGGATCCCTAAGCAATATTTATTCAATGAAACATAGGATGCTGAACGTATTTGGGAGTATCAACGGCACTGTCTCAGAGGTAGCTTTGACAAAATAAACTGCCAGTCTTCCTCATGCAACCATGTTCTTGGGGTTGTAAACTCTATAATGTAACCATCTGTGGTCAGTTTAGGAGTAATGTTTACATCCCTCTAGCCAAATGGAGTGTGCAATATGCCCCAATACAAACTGAGACTACCTCCTAACAAATGGTTTAAAATTAATGTCATGACAGACTAAGCAAGCCATAACAGGACTGAATATAGCTGCAGTCAAATAGTTTGAACGGCATGGAGGACAATTACTTTTCTCTACCAATGTGAGCAGAAGAAACTGCTGGATGTAATGAGATTGGAAATTTGCCACGACACTAGGTTCACATCTTTGCTCTCCTGAAAACTGCCACTGGACTCTTAATGACAGCTGGTCAGGACCTTAGCTATACATTTCATCTAAGGGGGGCTCTTTGCTGAAAAAAAAAAACACCTTATGCCAAGCTGGTGCATTGACTCAAACACTGCTTTCAAGGGGGGGACATGGGGAAGTGACACTGAATGAATCAGTATTGCCGCTCTTTGAAACACCTGGGTTTCCCCTTGAGGTCCTCCATCCAAGCATTGACCTGACCCAATCTTGCTTGGCTTATGAGATATGACAGGATCACAACCCAAAGTAGCAAGCCTGTTGGTCATGCCAGCAAAACTCATTTAAGCTTGAATTTTAATGAGGAGATGGAAATTTTGCCTATAAATCATACTCTTGGTGATAGGCACATCACTGAGATACACCAACCTCATGCAACCATTTTCCTTCTCTCCTCCTCCTTCTCCTCCTCCTCCTCCTCCTCCTCCTCTCTGTCTCTCTTTAACAAGAAAAAAAAATAAAACAACTTTTACATTATTATTACTATTACTATTATTATTACTATGCTTTTGAATAAGTACTGACTCCTGGAAACTATCTGGACTAGTCCCTGCAATTTTCTTGGCACAATTTTTGGAAGTAGTTTGCCCTTGCCTTCTTCCTAAGGCTGAGAGAGAGTGACTGGCCCAAGGTCACCCAGCTGGCTTTGGGCCTAAGGTGGGACTAGAACTACAATGTCCCAGTTTCTGGCCTAGTGCCTTAATCGCTGCACCAGGATGGTTTTTTTTACATTTTCTTCCCAATTTACAGAGGCAGGTGGGACCAGATGGTAAACAATGAAGCAAGTTTCTCCTTGAAACCATTGTGCATTGTCCCTGGGCATCCAATCAACTTATTTTTGAAGAGTAATATATTGTCCACATTTTCACTCCAAAGAAAATAAGAAATTTTTTAAAGAAAGAGGAATAAGGAAACAATGATGAGAAAGAGGGAGACAGTGAAAATAAAGAACTGTCAAATCCATTCTAGAGAAGCTTTTGTCACTAGATGGCATGATTTTTATTAATTATGGACTTTGACTAGGCCAAGCAAAACATAAAAAAAATCTATCAGCCACCAGGACCTTATATCTAATTACTCCAGCTTGGTTTTTACATAGTAGTGAATGAATGTGAGCTGTTCCCAAGAATTGGTTGATCTTTCCAAAGGCTAAACTTAGCAATTTTACATTGACTTGGGTATTTGAAGGTGAGGTATTCAGCTTAAAAGTATCTTTTTCCTAGCCAAGATTACTCTGGCCTTTGCCTTTAATTTTTAATGTATTTCATAATGCAAATGTGCATGTATGTATATGCAGATATATTTTAGCATTACGTCTGAATGTCTCCGTTCAGCACAGTTTTTGTGGTGGGGTTTGCAGTTGGACTTTAAATGGTGTGCCAAGTCTGTATTAAAAAGTGTTCGAATATAGGAGCAAAATAAATGTGATTTGATTTAATTAAAATGAATTAAATGCCATCTGTATGATAAATTATTTTCTCCTTGCACAGAGAAGGATGTGAAAGGTACAGTTTGATGGTGATTTTTGGATAGAACACAGAAAGACTTTAAAGATTATAGGTTATGCACCCATCTTAGATGGTTTGTGTTATATTTTTGATTGGGTCTCTTTTTAATAAACTCTGATCTGTGGAGACCTCAGAAAATCTTAAATGAGGCCTATCAAGTGCAGATACAAGTGTTGCCATGAGGAACCAAGATAACATTTTACTCAGATGGTTGTTTAACTCTGAACTCGCTATCAATGTCAAAATTCATTTTGTGACATAATATCAGCTTTACTTTTTTAGTCAGGGTTTCAAACTGACAAGGTGCAGCCCTGTTTTCTGAATTTTGTAGAGCTGGAAAATCCAGTGGCTATTCTTCCTACTTCCTACTGTTTCAGACAACAGGTTAAGACTTCAGCTAGGTTCACATAACGCATTAAGCTAAAACAGCCCCAACTGCCTGCGATTATGGCTTAGCATGATGTTTAAATTCAGCCATTGCATTTTTAAAAACGATGCCTTATGGCTTAGTGAAATGCGTGAATCCAATTATAACATTCAATAAACCTTGGCTTAGCGCCATCTATGAATCAGGTCACTGTGATTTCAGTGTGCTTTTAGTTCTGGCAGTAACAAACTATTTCAGTATATATTCTAATATTAACACTCACCCTTTAGTCTCAAGACACTTGAACAAATATAACTATAGCCTATAACTCAAAGGCATAAAGCAGTGAATTTGTCCCATGCATAACATTTAAAAGAAGCCAATTTTTTTTCAGTTAAAAAAAAAACTTTGTTCAATAGATTACAAAACATTCATTATAAATCCTAAGTTAAGCCTTGAGTTGCAGCTTTGCAAATGCCTCTTGTATATTTTTGACACAAATACTCGTTGACGTCAACTGCATACATAATATAAATTAATCATATTCCTGCCAGCGCATCAGGAGGATGTGATTTTTCTCTCATGATAAGTTTGTCCTTAAAGTTAGCTTGCAAGAGTTATGCCTCAAAAATTAAAAACAAAAACAAAAACCATAATAAGCAAATTTAATGTCTTGACAGGCAGGTTGTAAAAGGAATGTTTCCTAAATTTAGTAAGTATTCTGTTGTTTTCCTCAAGAGAAAATAGAGAACTTGGCCCTTCACAATAAGGTGGGAGACCTGCAAGCAGCAGAAGACGCACAAATCCCTCCCTTTGGAAATGTTGATCCTAAGAAATAGAAATAATTCCACAGTGATTCCTCTTCCAAGGGGAATTGTTTGGACAGGACCAGAAATATTTAATAATTTATGCTGCATGAGATGGAAATAAGATCAGAAGGTGGTAAGTTACAGGAGATGGAAAATTACATTTTTTTAATGCTTCCCCTTGTAAAAATTTCCTTTTTGAAATTAGCATATCAGAAAGAAATTACCTTCCTTCCCTCTTCCTAGTTATGTGAGTTTTCCCCTTACAAAAGCTTTTTGTTGTTGCTTTTGTTTAATGAGGGCTAAGAAAACTTATTCTTCCCATACTTGCAGAGGAAACAAACATACTCGTGAATGATTGGAAGGTGATACTCTGCCAGTCATTGGTGCTGTTATATCCTACTGTTCCTTGGGATCAAAAGCCAACACATGTCTCCCTGCATTTTATGTTCATAAGCGCAGCACTGCAAAGTGGGTTGGGCTGAGAAATAATGACTAACTCAGAGTCACCCAGCATGTGACTTTGATCAAGAGGGGACTTGAACTGACAAATGTGCAATCCATTTGTCACAACTTCATTGCCTCTGGATTTGTTGGTGGCCACCTTGAGTGGTGAGCTAGTAAACTTCACATGTCACACCTACCTAGTCAGTTAATATCTACAGCCCTTGAACTGATTCATCCTTCTGAATGACTGGGTCCTTCTGAATAAGGAGGACCAAAGGAGGACTTCCTATTGCATTTTAGCCTTTCTTGAATAACAAATCTTCTTGAATCCACATCTATCCCTTTATCTTTTGGCTCTCTTGTGGCCCTGATTTGTGGTTTGATCTTTGGTTTGTTCCTGGTTTATGCTATGTAAAAAGCTGTGATAATGATTTATCACATTTTGATCACATCCTTCTAGGGAAAAACAGTAATATTTTAGGCTCGGCCCCAACAATGTCACCCGTGATCTCATAACCCCCGATCCTTTCCCAAAAGAATTAAAAATCACAGAAAACTCTTGATTATCCAATCTCTTGAGATTTCACTATTTTCACAGGAAACCTTGTCTTTTAGGAAATCTTGGCATTCTTTCACATGAAATGGCATCAAATTTCAGGGTGAAACTGCAGAATCTCTTAGAAATTCAGCCACTAAAAAAGGAAAAAAAAATGATTTTTAGTTCCTTCATCATCCTATGATTGTACATAGCATCTGCAAATGTAGCTTGACCTTAGCTGTAGATGCTAATAAATGCCACAGCATTATCTGATGCCATTACACCTATCTTGCAGCTTGACTGTAGATGTGTAACCTCTGTACCCCTAGAGTTCTTAGAAATGTGACTTTCATTTTCTACAGTATAGTAAGATGACCAGGTGGAACCAGAGGTTCTGAGGCTAGAGACAACCATTTATATAAACCTCTCTCAGCCACCAAAGGCCTCCTAGCAAAGTGCCAAGGATCTGTTAACTCAGAAAGATGGGATGAAGAATCTGAGAGTTTAAACTCTAGAGTTTAAATATAGACTCTCTTCTTTGGACTACAGCAGACAAAAAACTGTTGTGTTTACGACTTATTACTGTCTGCAGTAATTATTCTAATCTAGTTAAGTTGTACCTGAGAGTCTTTTGTCAACTTAAACCAAGTATACAATAAGGGGTTAAGTACCTAGAGAGCTGTGATTTACTGCTAAGTCCTGGTGTGAAGCCTGACATGGATTATCCATGGGGGTTTACTGGCATGCCTGCTGTGCACAACTCCAACTACTAAAATAAATTTAAGTGGTCCCAGGATGTCAGATATTAGCATTTAGAAGCCAGAGTTCCTGTTGTCACATAATAAGAAATGAAAAATGTCATGAAATCAATATTTTCTAACAACGGAGCAAATGTCAGAAATTATCCCATTTGCATCACATTCTGAAGACAGTAATTTTGCAAACCTCAGAGGTATTAGCAATGTTTTGCTTATTTTGCAGTGCTGCTCACATATTTCGTGCAATCAAGCTCATTGTGTCAGCCATTTGTTTACAATGGGTCTATCCAACTTGTCATCGGCAAAGCTGAATGCAGCCTTTCTATATATTATGGCCCAACAGAAGTTCATTCTTGACAACCTGATTTATTTTACAGTCACAGAAAGGCAGCAAAGCCATGACATCTATTCACACATGGCTATGGAGTGGCATTCACGAGAACAAAACAATGCCGATGTGGTTAAGGATTTGAACCGGGACAGGGCCAGTGTCAGTTCAAGTCCCCTCTTGATCAAAGTCACATGCTGGGTGACTCTGAGTTAGTCATTGTTTCTCAGCCCAATCCACTTTGCAGTGCTGCGCTTACAAACATAAAATGCAGGGAGACTTGTGTTGGCTTTTGATCCCAAGGAATAGAAGGATATAACAGCACCAATGACTGAGTATCAACTTCCAATCATTCATGAGTATGTTTTTTTTTTCCATGCCAGGGCCTGAACTCTGGAGCAATTCCCACTTTCTCAAAATTAACAAGGTCTCTATCATTAGATTTTTCAGATGCCTCTAGGAATTAGTTCTCTTCATCTAGGCCTTCCCTGGGTGTATATTAGTTTTGATTAGTTGTGTTTTGTACTCTTTTAATTTTAATTCTTTTTTAATTCTTTAATTCTTTTAATTTAAAACCCTCCCACCAGAGATTCAACAGGCCCATACCCTTCTAGCCTTTTGGAAGGCTGTTAAGATCTGTTTTTTTACTGAGATGCTGGGACAGGATTGTATAGGTAGATGGTATGGATGGAGGGTAACTGATACCAATCAAAGAGAACATTTGTATATCAGGGTTGAACTGTGAAATCCTTGGTGCTGTCTGAGCCTTGTTGTTTTCTTGCAGACGTTTCATTGCCAGACTAGGCAACATCTTCAGTGTGAGGAGGGAGTGGGCCTTGCTCTCTGTTTATATACGGTGGCTTGCCCTGCTTGTGTTGGTGGGGGTGTTGTTCTCTCCTTGGGAGTTCCTTGATTGGGCTGTTGTTTGCTGCTTGGTTGATTGCCTGAGTTAATAGCTCCTTGATTAAGGTATATTATACTGTTTGATTGTTCCTCTGGTGCACAATATACCCTAATCAAGGAGCTATTAACTCAGGCAATCAACCAAGCAGCAAACAACAGCCCAATCAAGGAACTCCCAAGGAGAGAACAACACCCCCACCAACACAAGCAGGGCAAGCCACCGTATATAAACAGAGAGCAAGGCCCACTCCCTCCTCGCACTGAAGATGTTGCCTAGTCTGGCAATGAAACGTCTGCAAGAAAACAACAAGGCTCAGACAGCACCAAGGACTCCATAGAAGGGTAACTGAGCCTGCTGTGGGGCATCCCATGGAGATAATTAAGGTGCAGGGTTTTTGTTTTACTGTTTTGTTTGTTTTACTCTTTTATGATTGTTTTATTTATTGGTTTTGTTGTTGTTGTGAGCCATCCAGAGTTGCTAAAGATGGATGGCCATATACATCTTTTAAATAAAATGAAGAAATAAGTCTGGCTTCTTTTTAAAGAATAAATTTTTACAGAGTTCATTCGATCATTGTCTTCATTCTTACTGTGAGCTGCTTCAGGATGTAGCTGGACAGACAGCAGAATGGAAATCTATTAAATAAAGAACTCCAAATCAATAGTCAATATGATTCTAAGATGTAACAATTTTGTCCAGTACTGAAAGGGCATCTATTCTGTTTACTTAAGATGAGAACATCCTCTATTTGTGTATTTGTGTATCTGTGTGTATGGACGTGTGTGTTTGTGTCTTACACATGTACAACTTAACTGAAGTTAAAAATTAAAGAGAAGGGTAAATATATATTTGGACTGCTTGAAAAATGTGTAGGTTGTTTAGTGTGTGTGTCAGGAATGTTTAATCATTTTGAAGGAAGACTTGAATAATTCAAATGTTTTCCTTGGCTATATGAATGAAAACCTATCCTTTGCAAAAGCTAAAGTAGTGGAGAATGGCCAGGTTCTCATTTGTCTGAAAATGGCTTTGCATAAATCTTATCTCTGATCAGGATCATGGGATATGAGGTAATCATAAATATTTTAAGTCATTACTGATGCTTTTGCAAACCTGGCACTACTTCAGGACAAATCCTGCCTTTTTCTGTGGCTGTCTGCTCTCCCCACTTCAACTTGTACCTTCTCAAAGAATGAAACATTAGAAATTAGCGATGGGCAGGAAAACACTCCTGTATTTTTTCTAACAGTTCTCATTCAATTGGACGGCAGAGGACTAAAATTCTCCCTGGTTTTCCAAGTCTCCATTACAATGCAAGATATTTTTTTCAGTACTGTTCCCGCTCAAGGAAGCCCTGCACTGGGGAAATTCTGGGAGAACTTCTCCTTCCCTTGGAAAAATGCCAGGAAATCATCAACCAAATTATTTTGTCTACACCTTTGGTGGAGACTTTGGAAAGGCAATTTGTTCCGTTTCAAATGAGTCAGCATTTTCTGGAAACATTGATACAAATCCACAAAGCTGTTGAAGAATCACATTGCCAAATGAGGTCTGCAAAAAATCTGCCTTTATTCTTTCTTAGAAAATAACATGTAAGGCTAGTTTTGCAGCAGCACTTAGCTGATTTTAACTGATATTGAAAAGGTTAAACAGGTTGGATCTGGTTAGTGCTTAAATGGGAAAAAAATAGCCTTGGAAACCTTAGAGATATAGGTAGACAAGGAGGATACATATATGTACACACACCCACACACACATTGGAAGAAATCAACAGCAAATCACTTCTGTACTGTTGCCAAGAAAATGTGTACATCTCTCTCTCTGGCATATACAAACACACAGACATATACACAAATAAATACAAATAAATGCACACACATTTATTTATATTGTATTTTATATCTGTAATTTGTTTTTATTTTTATAGGATTTTAACTGTTTATTTTTATAGTATGGATTTTATTGTAAACTGCCCAGAGTCCCTCTTTTGTGGGAGATGGGCGGTAACAAAGTTTGAATAATCAATCAATCAGTAAATAAATACACAGTATCCCTTTGAGAGTTGGTTTCTCATTTTGACCTCTTTCAACTGTAGAGCATGGGGCAAATGAAAGAAATCCAAAGCCCTAGTTATTCTGTGAGAAAGAAAGGTTTGATACTTATTAATAAGGAGGACATGTTTTGAGCTAGAGAAAAACTTCTGATAAGTCTTCCTATGTTCTTAAAATTAGACCTCATGTAGAATTGGAGAAAAGACATCCTGCAGTGTGGGAAATTAGCTTTGGGGATACTGTTAATTGTGAATGCATTCTTCCCCATAGTGTGGACCACATCAATATTTTTACACCTCCTGAAGGCACCCTACTGTACCAGTTTGGAGTAGGAGAAAAGGTTGATTGGCTGTTCCTTCTTTTCCTTCTTTTTCTCCCTGAAAATAAGTATCTTGTGCTGTAGCAGATCCCCAGGAACATTACCCAAGGTGAATCGTTACAATGATGAAATGTAATACTCTTTTCTTCTTAATATCAGCACAATAACTTGACAATGATTGGAAATTCAGAAACATAGAGATGCTGTATGGGATCTAGAAAGCACATGCATTTTAACAGATGCGTGGATTGACTTGCATTCCAACATCTGTATTTTGTGCCTAACAGGACCATCCAGGTTTTGGGAAGGTTGGGGTGGGAAAAGAGTGGGATGATGGAATGTTATCAAGAAATGTTAATGATCTGACGTTTTTGCATTTGCCTAAGCAGCTGTCTGGCTTTGGAAGTAACAGGACCTAGCTAATGTGCACACACCTGAAAGCTAATCCAAGCTAGATCTGATGAGTTGCTTTGGGTAATACTCTGAAGCAGGGAGGGTGCACCTGTAGCACAGTCTGCAACTCCTTCCACCAAATATATCTTGTCCAAAGGTAAGGCTGAAGCTACAGAAGGCACCTCCGTAATCCCAGGAAAAGAGGTGGATGCTTGAAGGAATCGCCAGCAATGAGTGCCATGTGAATGCCTCAGCCATCAATCAATCATTTTATGGTCCATGACCAAACACAGTAAAAGACCAGAATACAATACTAGAAGAATAAAATTTAAAATTGCAAGAAAATCCTGAAGCAGTTAGCAGCTAACAATTAATAGCATGAGGGAGGAACCAGATGGTTTCTAACAGCTATAGCTACTGAGAAGAATGGAAGAAGGGAGGGAGAAAAGAGAAAAGAAAAGAAAAGCAAGAGGGAGGAAAGAGAGAGGGAGGGACAGAGGGAGGAAGGATGTGGGAAAGGAAGGGAGGGACAAGTGAGAAAGGAGAGGAGAGGAGAGGAAAAGAAGGAGGGAAGAAAGAGGGAAGGAGGAAGAAAGGAAGGATAGATCCAGGGAAAGGGAGGGAGAAGGGAGAAGGGAAAAAGGAAAGAAAAGGAAAGAGGGAAGGAGAGGAGAGGGGGGAAGAGGGGGGAAGAGGGAGGGAAGGCAGGCGGGCCCTAAACAATGTGGCATGCCTGCAGTCTCAGAGATGGTGTTGGAACTGACCATTGCCAGGAAGCACCAAGTGACAAGTGAGATGGGTGGGGTTAGTTAGGGTTAGCAATGATTGAAAACAAAAAAGAGGACTTTGTCAGATAACTAGGAATTAAGGACATGTGACTGAGAGTACTGTAATTTATTTCCTTGGACGAATATCAATTCTGTTAGTATAGCCTTCTAACAAAGAATTCAGACAGCCTTCTTATAAAGTGAACCCTTTCATCAATAGACATTTGCATTAATCAGCTTCAAAACGTGAGAAGAACGGATTAGTTTTGTTTAACACCGATCCACTGGGACTTAGAGCAATTCAACTTTTTGCCGACTTGATTTGTATACTTTTTGTTCTTTGGAATCCATAAGGCAAGACTCTTTGAGACCCTCCATTGATCTCCCTCACTTGAAGCAATCACGCAAAGAGGTTTTTTCTTTTTCTTTTTTTAAAGCACATGGCTCTTCATATTTTTCTACAAGATTTCTCCCAGTGAGCGAGTAAGCTTAATGGTAAAATTTCAATCAAGAGAATATTAAGTTGCATTCTACAAGAGGAAGATGATGTGTCAGCTTCAAAAGATCAAATCCAAATCATTATGTCAGTTTCTTCTATTGAATAAATCATGTTCATAAATAAGTGGCGGAGGGAGAGTGGAGATAGAGAAAAAGGGAGAGAAAAGCATATGAACTGATGTAAGATGCTAACTTGAAAAAAACATACTAATTGGTGCTGAGCATATGTATACTTTGAATTCTTAGAACAGAGTTACTTGAATTCCTCAGAAAGTATAGATGATAAACAGTTTAGGAATGGGAACAGAGGGAAGCAAGAAAATCTAAGGCCCATTACATATTATTGTATTATATTATATTACTGCATATTATTGCACAGATATGAAATTGCCACTTACTAATTTTCACCCCATGCATGTTGCATCAGTCCTGGTCATTGTGTTATATCACTATGGAACAGTTTGAAAACTGGTACCAACATTTTCATGCCTTTCTCTACCTTCCTTGTTTGTGTTCCCTCCCCTCCTCCTCCTTTTTTTTTTTTTTTTTTGGTATGGTAGCCCTGGAATTTTAAAACCCGTATTTTATTCTAAATCAGTACCTCTGCTTGTTCAGGAAGTTTTGTAGCCCTGTAGTCAGGACAGAAGGCCTCCCTCATCTCTTTAGCAGCTATGGTGGATTTTTGGTTTCCACCACAATCACTACAGCATTGGTTTTGGGGATCAGCTTGCGTAGTTTTGATCAACCGCTATTTCCCACCGAGGGGTTACCATGTTGCAAACACTCAAGTTAGGCTCCACTAAAGAAGAAGAGGAGGCTTTGCCCCCCAGCCTCAAGGTGGCAGGTGAGGGCCACTTTCCTTTTCAAAAGAAAGCCAATTCTGCTCATTGATTTTGTGAGTCTGAGATTTAATAGCAAAAGAGTGGCCCACGAGCAAGGCTGAAGGGCTGTGTGCATTTCTCCTTCTGTGCCTCTCTCATGTGCGTGCTGAGGCTGGTAATGCTGCCAAAAAGCCAATATCCAATTTATCAAGAGGATCCTTAGTCTAAAAAGAGACTGTGTAAAACAATAGCTGTCTAGTCAGCCAGCCTGCTCTTCAGCATCATTAGAATGACTGCTATCTAGTCTGCTTCCTTCAGCTCCCCAAAAGCTATTTTGTTATGTTAAAGGAAAAGGTTATGATCAACATGCTTTTGCTTAGGTAATAGGCAGAGACCTTTCTTTTAATAGCCTTTGATGGCTGTTGGCTACTAGTTGCAAATCACTTTCCACTTGCTTGTGATGGGGAGGTGGGAGCTGGAGAGAAACAGTTGGGGCAGTACTGAACTAGAGAAGGGAACATAAAGTCTGAAACTGTGCATGATTACGCTGAAAATATGCTGCTTGTTATCATTATTCACACTCCAGAAGTCAAGTGTCTACATGGGCCACTTCCCTGCTTCAGTTCAGCTGATCTGAAGGTGGAAATCAGTAGATCCACTGATAATTATTGATCCAATTTCGATCCTGATATAAGGAATTATTAAAGACTAAGAAGTTATCTTATTATAGGAATCAATGGATGGAACTTGGCCTCAGCTTAATTCAAAAAAATGAGAGGAAATTTTGGGAATTGGTGGCTAATGGTATTTCCATACACAGCACTATGCCCCATGCATGTATCTCAGTACTAAGTTGGACCCAATATTTTAACTCCATTTATAGCTGCTCATATCCTTAGCCAATAAAAGTCTCTACTGAATTAAGCATAGCAAGCTGTCTCAAAATCTGAGTGTAAGCAGCTGATTTCAGCCTTGGCTCTTGGAAATGCTCCTGGAGAGGACATGATTCCTCCAGAGGTATAAAAGATGAATGATTCTTGGTGGGTCCCCCTCCTAAAACACTGATATTTTATGTACACGTCACAGCCTCATTAATAAATAAACACCAGAATTCTATGGCTAGGAATAGAAAAAAGACAATGGAAGTTTGAAAGTTGACCTATATTATTCCCCACCCCACCCCCACAGCTCTTGATCAGTAAACCTGATCCAATGGCTCCAAACTGCAAGGAGAATTTGGAAACCATTCTACATTCCAGATACTTCATAAAGGGGCAGACTGCCTCAGAAATGATTGGATTTGCTTTTATCCTACAATGGAATAGATCAGAACAGAATAAGATTCCTTAAGTCATTTCAACTAAAACTCTACCTAGGCTAGAAGTGTTTGTTCTCAGTAGCAGGGGTTAGATGGCACCTTTAAAATATACACACACCCAACTACTGTGTGAAGGCATGCATGCAGAGTTCCTTCTACTCACCCCAAACCTGAATTTAGCTGGCAGTAAACCTTAAGTAGGAAAGTTCTTTTGCAAAGAACATCACTTCCTTCACTCTGACTCACTCAATGTACAGTATTATTTATTTTCCGAGCATTGTAACAGTCTGTTTTAAATCCAGTGATAAATCTTGCATGACTATTGATCATAACTGAACTTCATCTATTATGGATACAGCATTTTGTTCCAATGGATGGCTTATTAAAATGATGGGGGGAGGGGGATAGAGAGAGAAAACAGTGGCCATTTAATTAGTCAAGTAGTTTTTCATGGTTATTTTAAAGAGAGGCGTGCATAGCAACATTTTGTACAATATTGTCTAATATTTCTTTAACTATTAGAGCATTATATCAGATCTATTGCTTCCTAGGCCTCCAGCAAAGATAAAAGTCCCCTCCCTTTTTGAGTCATTATTTTGCATTTTATAGCAGTATCTTGAGAAAGCAAAATTGTTCCTCCTGGAAGAGCATGGTGCTCAATTATTGATGTTAGCTATCTAATTTGTTCAGTTTTATAAGCTGTAGCATCTTACATCCTTGTTAGCTAATGCTAGTTTAAACATGCCCCAGCCTCATGTCATATGCTTTGTTAGCTTTCCTAAAATAAAAATAACAAATATATCAATATAAAAGGTCCTGTGGAAAGGACTATGATAGCCCAAACTTCAGGAGAAAGAAATCTCATTTACAGTCAGGCAAAGAGGGTACAATAGGCTATAATCTCCTCCCAGATTGTGTTGCAACAAAGCAGCCTGTGCAAAAATGTGGAAATCTTTTTATCATGTAAGGTAGCTCTTTCTAGACTGTCACAGAGATGGCAAACAACAAACTACTGGAATCTTCAACTGCAGTTTTCAAAGGACATGGTTTGAATTTGGATTTAGGCCTCTGGAGTAGCGCTTGGCTGACCTGGTGTTGGCTTGGAAGCTAAGCAGCACAGAGATGGAGACTGCCAGGGAAACTCACAGTCTGTAGGCTAGACTGGAAAATTAACAAGCATCCTGAAAGGACGTAAGACTGGGAAGTGCATTACTGTAGATTTGAAGGGGGAAAAATGCTTTGAGGGACAGGTGGGCATGCACAAAACACTTGCTGGTATCTTCTTAAAGCAAAAGGACCTCTTCCCGGGATCACACTGTGGCTGTGGACTACAGCAGTCTGATCCTGGGAAAGTTGAAGCTGCTTTAAAGAGTTGCTAACAGATTGTGCCCACCCCTCCCTACCACCCCCAGTACCTTTTCCCCTTCAAATTCAAAGTGCTACATAGACTTTAAAAAAAAAAAAAAATCCATTCAATTGTGTCCAATTCTCAGACACTGCCTGGACAAGTCCCTGCAATTTTCTTGGCAAGGTTTTTCAGAAGTGGTTTGCCATTGCCTCCTTCCTAGGGCTGAGAGAGAGGGACTGGCCCAAGGTCACCCAGCTGCCTTTGTGCCTCAGGCAGGACTAGAACTCCCAGTCTCCTGGTTTCTAGCCTGTTGCCTTAACCACTAGACCAAACTGGCTCTCACATAGACATAGGCAATGGCAAACTACTTCATACTGTTTTGAAGAAAAATGCATAGATGAGTCCATGTGTAATGGTATGTGGGAATGACCTTGGGAGATAGGTGGAAGAGCCGCAGACTAGGCAACAGTCAGTCCACAGAAGGAATGGGGGAATGAGGGACCGGTAAATGTCTCAGAAGGAATCCTCCCTAGTAAAGTCCACCTTGGACTGTAAAGTGGGGGGGGGGGGGAAGAGATACACTTTGAAACTTGCAAATAGATGTACTTTGAGACTTGCAAGATTGATGTCAGCCCTGTGAGGTAGTCCAGACAAGAAGCACACCCAGAAGTACTAGCTCTAACTCTATTGTAAAGTTACTTTAACAGAATCTTGCAGTAGACTTCCTCTTGCTTATCTGCATGCACTAAAGCAAATATTAATATCTTTTGAGTGGGTATATGTGTGTCTCTGCACATCACTGTCAAAGGGGCATGCCATGTGGAGACTGGTGGCACCTTCGTTATATCATACTCTTCCTCCAAAGCCAAACTGGCACACTTACGGCCTTTTAATTCCTGACAAATTATGGAAGGTTTTGGGTTTGTTTGTTTCTTTAGAAAATGGATGGGCTGGCATCCGTTTTTTAAAGTTGGAGATTTTAGATGCTGGAAACTGGGAAATCAGCTTTTTCAAATGCTTTAGACCAGACCTGTCCCATTTTCCCCAGCCTCAAGTATAATTAGAGATCAAGAAGGGAAAAAAAATGCTCTTGCCAGCCCCACATGCTCACTGACAGCATCAAATCTTTTGAGCTAGCAGATAGTCCAAGAACACCATTCAGCCTTTACAGGAGCTCACAAACATATTTGTTTTGTTTCTAAATTGCCTTAGGAATGGCAATAGCATCAAATCTTCCCATTCTTTCTCTTATCCTGATAATTAAGCCAATTAATGACTTCATTAGCAATCCACAGAGCAAACTATTTTCCAATGAATTTGGCAGCATGACATCGTCACTAATTAACACTTAAGTGTCAAAGAGGCTAGCTACCTTTTTAATCTGCAGTGACCCTTGTCATTGTAAATGGTATTTCCTCATGTATGAGAATTAGTTGGAAAAGTATTCCAAAATGTATCATCCAGATACAATAAAAAAACTGTCCAATGGAGAGGGTACAAAACAAAAAAAACAACTTTATATATCAAAGTTAGGGAACACTGTTCACCAAGGGGAAGCCTGTAAAATAAGTTGGATGCTAAGAAGTTAGAGTTGAACCAGATGTATGGGTTGGGTTTTTTTTTTTCCTTTGAAATAAGTTGAATTTCCAAGATGTCCTCTTATAAATTTGCGATTGCAGAGTCCCTCTTTTGGGGGAGATGGGCAGTAATTAAATCTGAATAACAAATAAAAATAAAATAAAGATTTAAAGATTAATTAAGGTGTAAGAGGAAGACGCGGTGGCACTTCAGGTTAAACCGCTGAGCTGCTGAGCTTGCCGATCGGAAGGTCGGTGGTTCGAAACCGCGCGGCGGGGTGAGCTCCCGTTGCTAGTCCCAGCTCCTGCCAACCTAGCAGTTCGAAAACATGCAAATGTGAGTAGATTAATTGGTACCGCTTCGGCGGGCAGGTAACGGCGTTCCGTGTAGTCATGCCGGCCACATGACCACGGAAGTGTCTACGGACAAACGCCGGCTCTTCGGCTTTGAAACGGAGATGAGCACCGCCCCCTAGAGTCGGACACAACTGGACTTAATGTCTTTACCTTTACCTTTAAGAGGAAGATAGAAATTCCTATGAATTGCAAACCAAAACATTATCTGAAAAAGATGAAACAAGATGTAATTTGTCCAGAGGAAACCCATATAAGAAAAAGGAGAAACAAAATTTGTTTTATAAAAAATGTGGGTCAAGAATTTACTTTGGCTGGAACAAGTAAAAAAACATGGAGTTGTTTTGTATATAAACCCACAATTACAACCAACATTAATATTAACTGATGAACATGGTAAAACAAAGATGATTGGTAAAAAGAAGATGATAAAACTAGATTTGAAACAGAAGAAAAACAAGTTAAAGAATGGCTTTAGAAAACAAAAAGACCCTGTTATGAGCACTGCTGGTGAACAGGAGAAGCACATGCGTAGTTTAGAAGTTTTGAATCTTCCATCGAAGAAACTCAGAGCAGACCCGCCTTAGATTTCTGGGTTTTATCTGTTAGGGTTTTCCCACTGCCTTTCAGTCCAGCAGGATTTTCTGTCTAGTACAGTAGAACAATAAACACTAGAGATCAAACCAATAGTCTCAGCATGGTTCTTTGCTCCAAGATAGGACAGACCCAGGATTTTGGTTATAATATTAGGATGGGTCAATGGGACAGAATGTGGTTAGAGTTCGGGTTATGGACAGATGGTTAGCATTATGGTTAGCATTATGGATGGACAGACAGAAGGGCAGACAGATGGACAGACAGATAGAAAGATGGATGGAGAGATGGAGAGATGGACAGGCAGAGGGACAGACAGAGGGACGGATGGACGGACGGATGGATGGATGGACAGATGGTCAGATGGACAGATGGATGCACATATGGATGGATGCACAGACAGATGGACAGATGGATGGATGGATGGACAAACCAACAGATAGACAGTGGACAGACAGATGGACAGACAGAGGGATGGACAGAGAAACCAATGTTCAGTCAGAAAAACATACAGAAAAATAGATGGAGAGACACATACATATTGATGCTGTTCATTGAAGTACAGGCAGAGACAGATGTATGGATGGACATACTGATGTATGGACTTACATACTATATGTAAAGGCAAGTAAAGGTATTGATGATATTGTGGCTACCATTTTCTGATTTCTTTGTTCAAAAGTCTCCTTCAGTATTTTTGTTGTTATAACATTTTGCATCATTTTACAGACCTGTGTATCTTTCCTCTACCTGAAATCTTTATTCCCCTCTAGTGTCCAGTTTTTGAAATCATTAAATTGCTTATCTTTTTATGTTTTGTAAGAACCAAAACATGATCTATTTCCTACTGTTTGTTCTTTATAATTAATTCCAAAATCTTATTTTAAAAGTTTCAGTGTTTCAATTTTATCTGGACTTTTTGTCCATTTATAACTTTCTAAGCTCAAATTCTTATTTAGCTTTTTGTTGTTTATTTCAGATTCTTTAAATTCCTAAGCTTATGATTAAATTTTTCTTTCATTCAGGACTGAAGGCAAACTCATCTGGCATTTTCAAACTTGTCGTTCCAAAGGTCTCTAATAGCTTAGAAGTAGTTAATTGGCAATTTCCAAAAGTGATTAGAAAGTGAGGTTTGCAAACTTAGTGTCCTTCAAAACTCTCCACTGCCATTATGAGCAAGATGGCTGATCCTGTCATCAACCAGTGCTCAAACCTGTGGAAAACTGCTGTGCTGAGGTCTCCTTCAGGATGGCATTGCATCTCTGGCAGCATGTTAGAGCAAGCTTTTCTGTATACAGGTGAGGTTGGAGAGAGAAACAGCTGGAAAGTGCAAACACTCCCCCTAAAGAAAAAAAAAAAAACTTATTTCATTATTTGAAAAAGCTGAAGCAAGATGTAAAATATCTACTGGAAACCCAAGGACAAAAATAGATATAAAAATTTGGGTGAAGAATTTATTTCAGTGGGGACAAGTAAGAAGAATGGAGTTGTTTTGTGTATCAACCCACAGTTACAACCCAAATGGATATTGACTGATAACCATGGTAGATATTTGGGGGTTGAAATCAATTTGAATGAAGCCAAAATTATGACATTGGGAATATATGCAGCAAATGAAAATAAAACTGCTTTTTATAAAAGACGTATGGAAAATTTAATGGACTTGTCATATGAAAGTTGGTGTCTAATGGGAGATTGGAATGGAATAGTTTGCCCACAAAAAGATAGAACATCTGTGAAAGGAATTAAAACAACATAATGTAAATTACCAAAAATATTCTTTGACATGATAGACAACTTTGAGCTTATAGATGTTCGGTGACATAAAAATGGTGATTCTAAAGCATATACTTATTTTTCTGCAATATATATATCTTTTTCAAGAATAGATATGTTTTTAGATTTCTAAAAATCTTGTTACATGCATTAACAAAGTGGAGATATTGCCAGAGGAGACCCAGAATGTATAGATGGAAGCTAAATGAGATTTTGCACCCTCTGTAGACATTCCTGCCAAGCACATTAAGTCCTTACTGCGATGAGGTGGGAGAAAATCAGTCCTTCCTTTGAATATTATTTCATGTTTCCCTTTTGCTGCTCAGTGGCCTTATACTGATTACATATGAGCTGAGTTTGGCATTAGAAGGAGCAATTATGTTACCAAGGGGGGAGAACAGCATTTTTCCCCCTTCAGTCCCTCCTTTGTAACAGTCCAATGGGTTATCTCAGCTTTCCTTGTGACTTTCTGAGCATATGACAGGAACAGCCAAGTACAAAAGCCTGGATTATTTGGAGAAGGACAAGATCAAAGGGGTTGCATGTCATTCCCAAACATCTTTCTATAGTCATGGCAGAGTCATGCTCCCTAGGCTGGTAATGATGGTGCCCAAGGAGGGGGCAGAAGTATGCCATATCAAAAAGCAAGACAAAGTCTTTGCTGCTTGGCTTTAAGGAGACATTAACATTTCAGCTGGAACTTTCTTTCCAGGGAAACAAAACTTAGGAGACAAAAGAGTGGCTTGCTTTGATGACGCCTTGATGTCAGCAGGGAAAGAAATGCAATATTGCTGCCATAATGGAGACACAAGGAAATCAAAGGCGCATATCTGTAAAGCAATTTTGTGTTTTATCCCCTTTCCCTGAAATTTGGATTCACACAATATTTCATTACATTGCCTTGCTCAATTAGAATTTGATATTTACCTTTGTGGGGATGAATTATATATACTACAAGGTCAGGATCTCAGGGAAGAACAGGGAGGAGCACCTGCATAAATTCTTGTATGTTTTATAGGATTTTTTCTATCTGCTTGGTATCAAGAGCAGCAGATGGAGAGGTAAACAGACACCCCGGAACTTCCCAGTAGATTTCATTATGAAGATATAATGAAGAAATATAAGCTGAACTATAGCCTCTCACTCAAGGATGAGACTATACATTTTTCTTCTTTTGCAGAGAAACAGGCAATGGAATTGTTACCTCTTCCTACAACAGAAACTCACACAAACCATTTAATTACATGGCCACACAGCCTTTCAGTCACTTGCCTAAATCTACCCATAGGAACAGAACTTGCACATACCTATATTAAAAACAATGTGAAATTGAACAGAGAATGGGTAAGACCACTGTCTGTTGTGCTTATTTACTGGAAAATCCGCACCCGCATTACCAGCATGGATAAGTAATTGTGCACATAGTTGTAAATAAATAGTGAAAGTAATAAACAGTGCCAAATATATACAGATCTACGTAGACAGACAGACAAATCCAGTTGGCGCACAGCCAACATAAGCAAATTACTCTGAACAGGTGAAAATGTAAAATTTGAGTCTGTTTCTCTTTTGTTAATATTAACACAAAATGTTTAATGGTGTGGAAGCATTGGCTTCTCTAAAACAGTTGCTAATTGAAGGAAAGGAAAGCTAATCTGCCTTGCACCAAAGATTCCTTGCACTTTTTCAGAAATGAGCCTTTATCAATGTCAGAAAGCTGGTATTCTTAAAAAGATTTTCTTTAATGAAGTGCATCTTCTAGGTTTAAAAGAAATCCAGAGAGAAGGGGCCATGGGCCACAGCAGTGGTGACAGTCAGCCAAATCAAGGTTATTAGAATGTGGTTTGGCTTAGTTTGTTCAACAGAATCTAAAACTCATCTTAATCTTTGCAGAACTTTGGATGAGTTTTTTTTTTTTAATGAAATCTAGCTCAATCACTTTTTTCAGCATCTGATGAAGAGGTTACAGGTGTCACTGGTACACATTCTCATTAAACTGAAATTGGAAACTAGAACATCTTTTTCAGACACCTGTTTAGCAACATTAAGTTGCTGATCTCTACAAACTGTTTGAAAGAGAAGGAGAGGAAGGAGTACACTGTTGAACACATTCTGCAATGGATGGTGCTTTTTACTGGTGGGATTGGGGGAAAAAGGACCTGTGGAGTTGAGGCACTGATCCTGGCAATTTCTCTAGTTTCAGAAATAGTTTAGTGGCTTTGATTTTGGATCGTTTGTTGTGAATATAAATACTTTACTGAGTGATTTCTCAAATATTGAGGGGTATTGATAACAGGCAAATAGAGGCAGTGACAGACTTCGTATTTCCAAGCACAAAGATTACTGCAGACACTGACTGCAGTGTTTAATCCTTGGGACGAGAGCAATGACAAATTTCAATAAAATAGTTAAGAGCAGAGACATCACACGGACAACAATGGTCCACATAGTTAAAGCAATGGTGTTCCCCGTAGTAACGTATGGCTGCGAGAGCTGGACCATAAGGAAGGCTGAGAGAAGGAAGATCGATGCTTTTGAACTGTGGTGTTGGAGGAAAATCCTGAGCATGCCTTGGACTGCAAGAAGATCAAACCAGTCCATCCTCCAGGAAATAAAGCCAGACTGCTCACTTGAGGGAATGATATTAAAGGCAAAATGAAATACTTTGGCCACATAATGAGAAGATAGGACACCCTGGAGAAGATGCTGATGCTGGGGAGGGTGGAGGGCAAAAGGAAGAGGGGCCAACCAAGGGCAAGGTGGATGGATGATATTCTAGAGGTGATGGACTCATCCCTGGGGGAGCTGGGGGTGTTGACGACTGACAGGAGGCTCTGGCGTGGGCTGGTCCATGAAGTCATGAAGAGTCAGAAGCGACTGAACAAATAAACAACACTGAAGTCTGCCCTCCTTACCAGTCCCTGGAATTTCCTTCTCCTGTGATACAGACTTTTTTTTTTTTAATTATCTCTGTTTTAAAATGGCTTTAGATTTTTTGTTTGTTTGGTAACAGTCACATTACCTTTGAGTACATTTTGTTTCCAAGTACATATTAATATGATGCAATATTATACCTTGCACCAAATTTATGTATTTATGCAAAGGCATCCAATATGCATGTTGAGTTGTTAGTTTTTTACACTCAAAGACATATTTCAGGAGGAGGAGGAGGAGGAGGAGGAGGAGGGGGAGGAGGATAATTCTGGCTGGCTGGGGGGATTCTGGGAGTTGACGTCTGCTGGGGAGGTTGAGAAACACTGCTGTATTTCATATCCACTTTCTAATCAAAATGCACATCTCCCTGTTGAACTTAAAGGTAAAGCTTAAGCAGCATTGCTTTCTAACTGCAAGGAGTTCTTCCATTTAAAAGAGGCAAAATGGAAGTTCTTTATTTCTTGTGTTTTGGTGCCATCATCTTTAGTGTTGCAACTTTATAAGTCACGTAAGCCACACAAAGATATTTTTATGCTCTTCCTTCCACTGTCTTACAGAGTCTGCATAAGAAAGAGCAATTCAAGGGTCAGGTTCCTGTGTAAGGTCTGTACGTTCTTCATGCACCCAATAAATATTTTGTGTCTCTGTGTATATTTTCTATCATCCTAGCCCAGCAAAATCTTCTTCAATTTCTTTTTATTGCAATTATGATCATTTAAGCAATTATGAAAATAATACGGCTAGTCATTTTATGGATAATTTTAGTCTCCTATTACAAGTAGGAAAATCCCCACTGAACACATGGTGGGGACTTGCTTTTTCAAGTAAATGGGCATAGGTTATAGTGTTTTAGCTTTACGCTTTCCCTGTGTTGCATTTGTGAAGCTAAAAAGTAGGACATACAACTTCTTCAATACTACTTTGCAAGTCCACAAGGAAACCAAGACAGGATTTGAATTCTATATTCTGCCTTATTTAGCCACTAAACTAAGGAATATGGGAAATGATTCCTCTGCATCTAACATACTTGCATGAGATAAATTCCAGAATCTGTCCAGTGGTATCAATTTTCTTTTTGACCTGTTTCAAGCCCAGGATGCAGGAATTCTTTGCACAACACAAATAAAGATAAAATCAAACATCAGATGTGTGTGTGTGTATTTGTGTGAATGCACAGGTCCACAAGTGGCATACATGCCCAAAGTTTTGGCAAAAGAGTCTTGCTTTTGATGGCACTTCAGTGTCTTTGATCTGTGCTATTTTGTCATGCTGAAGTAATGAGGGTGTCTGTAAATCAGGTGTTTTGCTACATGAGGCAGGTGGAAAAATGAGTTCTTGGCTTTTATCACTTTTCTGTCTATAAAGTGGGCTAAAGTCTTTTCTGTTTTATCTGGGGCAGATGAACCTTTATAAATATTTCTCTGAAGGCTTATAGAACTCAAGCGTTTAAAACAACTATACATCCTATCATAAGTCCCTTACTTGTCCTGTTTCTCTAAATACTTTTCAGCTAAATTAGAGCAACATTGGTTTCCTCTATCCACTGGTCCAACTTGGAAGCCAACTGGCCCATCCACTGGTCCAACTCCCAAAACTCTCAACAGTGGTTATATTGACTGAGGATTCTATAGAATGAAATTCATGTATCAGGAGACTGAGGAAACCCTCTGTGATCATACTAGATAGAAAAGAAGTGGGCAAATGTCCGTATCAGCGTTGGTCTCTGTATCTTCTAACTTTCAAATATCTGAGAAATATCTAAAAGCAGACTGACTGGAACTTCTTGGTTTATTTCTTTGAACTCTGTGACTAAATTTCATTCAGTATTAACTGATTTCCTGGAACTGTGCAGGAGAAGGGGAGAACAGGAAAGCATTTAGAAGAAAAACAAACACTGCTATGGGATCTTTTATTATTTTTTTTTTAATGAACTGAGCAAAAAAAAAAGACCCATTAGCAATGCAATTAAATCCAAATTATCCAATTTCATGGCCACCATGAAACTGAATTGTTTCTTAATCTGCTTTGAATAATGTGTTCATATTATTTTGGAGGTGGGAGGTGGAGAGAGAACTTTGCAACTTCGTTAGGTCTCAGAGTATGGGATGACCACTGTATATGTATTTTGTTGAACCCGCAACCTCATTTAGGTGCTCTGTTTTAACACATAACCCACACTTTCTCTGTATTGCTGTGTCATGATGGGAGTATCCAAATTTGCTTGTAAAAAGAATTCTCCAGGATCCATCAGCAAAACAATGCTATCTTGCAGGAGTTCAGAGAGATGCCTTCAGTGCAGCCACATGGGTCTTATGGAACAGCATCCTGTCAGAAATCTGCATGGCTTCAATCCTGTTGTCCTTCAGAAAATCCTAGAAGACCTGGGTTTTTCAACAAGCCATGGGGCAGGATGATTTGTGACCTGGCATAACATGTGATGCATATTGTTGTTTTCTCATTGTGAGTGGATGATATTTTCTGAGCCATTTGCTATTTTTTGTTTGTTTGTACATAGTAGCTGACTGTACCAGTAGCATATGGGAATGTGATGAAATCACTGGAAAAGTTTACAAGAAGCCCAATAATGCCAGCGAGGGGTGCCTATATAAAGCAGCTTCATATATTCAAAGCCCAACTAAATGGCAGTATCTTGGCTGATCTTGAAAAGCTCAGCAGCATTGGATGTGGTTAATATTTAGAGAGGAGCTTGTCAGGAAATTCTAGGACCATAGACTGGACTGGGAAGTCCTTCCTTCCTTCCTTCCTTCCTTCCTTCCTTCCTTCCTCCCTCCCTCCCTCCCTCCCTCCCTCCCTCCCTCCCTTCCTTCCTTCCTTCCTTCCTTCCTTCCTTTCTAGAAAAAGCACCCAGGAAGAAGGAGTCAAAGAACTTTCCCATACTGTTGCCAATAAAGCTACATGGATGTGTCCATTAAGACACGAGAGGACAAGTCCAACTTGAAGAAGCCTTCACCTATGTTCAAACAAGAACGTGACAATCTGGGAGCAGAGGTACACAACACTAATGGGGGCTGATGTTCCAAACACAACAATCTGTGTGCCGAGAGGAACTCAAAATGGAAAGCATTTACCAAGCAAAAGTTCATTTTGATGCTACTGAAATAAAAATGCAATTCATTAATACAGTTACACAGATGCTGTTGTGTCACCTGCACAGAACAATTAATGACAAACAATGATGCCCCATTACCTTTTTAGAGGAAAAAAGGGTATTTGTTACATATGATGGAAACTAATGCCTGTGCCAGTTAGACAGGATTGAAAATCAGAAGTGGGAAGATGATTTATCCAAAGGCAACGGATAAACATTGGTTAGCTCAGAAAATGGACATATTTAGAGCAAACAAATTAGTCTTGTTTTGTTTTCTTTCTTCTTGGCCAGAATGTTTCAAAAATACAACCCAGGCTTTCTGGAATCTATGGGTTCCAGATTCCTTTTAAGAAACAACATATTATGCAAGACCTCTGTAGGATCCTCTGAATTCACTACAAAAGTCAGGAGGCATCAAATGTGAGTGCCTGAAATCCTGTAGTGAGAAATCCTCAGTGGAAAAGAATCATCTGTCAATGGCTAGAATGTAAATAGGGGCAGCTATTTATTTGTTTGTTTGTTTCTGCAAAAAATTGTATACCTCCTACTTCACATGACCCAGGCAGTTTATGGAATACAACAAAACATAAAACAAATGGAATCTACTAAAATAAAAATACAGCAGTATTCCAATACCATAGCTAGCTAAGGGAGCCTAGTCACCATTAGTGCCCAAACATCTGTGCAGTAAACAGGTCTTCTTAAAGACTCTTGGAGGTGCCCTATTTCTCAGGAGGCATATGGGGTCAGCCACAGAGAAGGAGCATTGTCAAGACCCAGGTCCTTAATTTTACATGGGTTGGAGGCCCTCAGCATCCCCTCACTAAAGAGTGCATAGAATGGGTTGATATGTGCTGGGAAAGATGACCTGATAATTTTGTGGGAGCCAAGCCATGTATGTCTTTGTCATATCCTTCATGATGAATTAAATCTGTAAGCAAATTGTACAGTGACCAGTGAGCAGACAGGCGTCCACATTTTGAACCAGTTCATCTTCATGAAGAGTACACTGCTATGGTCTAATATGTCCACATTGGTCTCTACTGGTCTTTTGGAAGACCTTTAAGACCCGGCTGTTCCCCAGGCATGGGGTTCAGGAAGTTAGGTGACCCTGTGAGCTATTATTAGTCTTGATGGTCTTGGCTGCATGTTTTATTTATTTTTATTTTTTCTATTGTTATTTATGATTTTGTTGATGCTTTTATCTCTGTTTACCACCCTGAGTCACCTGGGCAAAATGCCGGGCCATATAAATTGAACAAATTAAGTCATCAAATTGAGCTCAGTTTTTTACTCTTACTCTGTTTCTTCAGAAATAATAGTGTTGTGTGTGTGTGTATGTGTGTGTGTGAGATATATATATATTCAAGTGACATTAGAAAGTATAAAGGAAGAACCAGGTCATGTACCTCAGGTGAACAGGCTCCCATAACTCCTTCTAGTGACTAAAACCCTATTCTTAAAGTACTAGAGATTTCAGATATCTATCTTGGTCCTCTCTCTGCTTAAGCTATAGAAGCTAGCTGAATAATAATAGTTTCACTCCTAAACTGTTCAAGCATAAACTCTCTGTCCTAAAGAAAGCTTTAGAACAAACACCGATCCAGTGTTCAGAATGTTCCTTGTTTTGCTTTTATTTGCACAGAAGACATGCAAATCTGATTTCAGAAAGCAATTTATATTATAATTTATATTATTTATATCGCAGCCTTGTGCGGCACAGTGGTAGGTGGCAGTATTGCAACCAAAAGTCTCCCCACGACCCGAGTTCAATCCCAGTGGAAGCTGGATTCTCTCTCGGGTAGCCGGCTCAGGCCGACTCAGCCTTCCATCCTTCCTCTTGCAAATGATCTTCTTGGCCTTAATTTTTTGTTTGTTTGTTTGCATTGGGTGGCCAACTGTGCAGGTGGCATTTCAGGAACGTGATGAAATCATGGGAAAACATGGGGACATTTTTCTCTCTGTTACAGGCAGGTAGTTGGGTCAAAATTAAGATATGCTAAAGCTTTGCAGTCTTATCTTATGCCCCCCCACTCCATTGGTGGAAAAGTGTGTTGAAAGGCTTGCCATCAATTTTGTGGCACAATCATGAGAGCTTCTGGGGGTCTGCCACAAGGGGACTTATATCCCCAAGGGGGCTCATATCATTAACCTTGAACATGTTCCATGGTTTATTTTAGCTTCTGTTGTTTTCCTTGTGACAATAAGAAAGTAACCTTCCTTATGCAGTTCTTCCTGACTGCAGAATTCTCTGCTCCCCTCCCCACAATGAAGAGTAAACCAGCATCCCCAATTGTATGTTTGAGCATTTGCCTTTGCTCCAACACGTTTGTGATTACATCAAATGTCAGCTGAGTGGGAGTTTTCAGAATACAAGAGTATCACACCTCTTTATCAAACCTTGAGAAATGCTGATATAATAATAATGAGGAGTGTCACTTGAACAGGAGTGGGTGGGTGGGAAAGGGGAAGTCATGGCCCCTTGTGAATGATTTTAGCTCCTCCTAATCAACATAGCAACAAGCCACATTCATCACGAAGGAAGATGATTACAATGGTCTTTGCCCCATCCTGCTTTCTACAATTTGACTGGGGTACCTGCCATGTCCTACCTGAACCTGTTTTGCAACAGAAAGTAGACTGCTAAATGTATAAATACATTTCTGAGTTAAGAGTACCTGCACACTTTGTACAAAAAAGGCTTTCATGACACTTTCATGGAATTGCAGGGACATATGTGTCTTTCTCAAAAATCAGTCCCATTGTTCTCAGTTTGGCTTATACCCAGTCAGTAAATCTAGAATGGCAGCCTAAAAAAGAAGTGTTTTGTAAAAGGGCAGGATGCAATATGATTGACACTTCATAGAGAATATGCCTCAATTATACTCAAAGGGAAGTAATTCTAAATTGACATATAATATGTAGAGATTTTCTGTTTTTCTTCTTTCAGCCTTTATCTCCTTCTCTACTCACCATTCCTCACCATCCTCAATCCTTTGGTACCTCAGGATCTAAGTGTGGCACATTGTACGTGTCCTCTACTTACCACCAAGAACGGGAGATTCTTACAGAGTCTGGTTAACCAGTTTTATAGAAAAAGAAATGACGAAGATAATTATGTGCTATCAAGTCAGTGAGTGTTGACTCTTAGTGACCACATAGTAAATTTTCTCCAAGACAGTGTGTCCCCCAACCTGGTCCTTCAGGTCTTCCAATGGTGAACCCATCACTGCTATAATTAAATCCATCCACCTTACAACTGGATGTCCTCTTCTTCTCTATCCTTCCACCTTCCCCAGCATTAGAGACTTTTCCAGAGACCTACTGTAGGTCTTTGCATAATATGTCTGAAGTAGGATAATTTGAGTCTGGTCATTTGTACCTAGAGTGAGAACTCTGGGTTGATTTGTGCAATCCTCCTCCTCCTCCTCCTCCTCCCCCCTCATGGTGTTCTCAGGGGTCTTCTCCAGCACCAGAATTCAGAAGTGTCAATTATCTATCTTGCTTCTTCAGAGTCCCTTGAAAGAGCAAAGGAGAATTATCTCATATTAATAATTGGGCATATCTGTTTTGGTACCCCATTTATCTTTAATTTTTATAGGGTGAGGATTCACCCTATAGTAGTTCAAGTAGTAGTTAGGCGGCTACCTGTTTTTCTGATAAACACAGATGTTCTGGACCACTGCTGTTTTCCAAACTGAACCATGGTGGGAAGCAGCAGATTGGGATGAGCTGGTCTAATCCAATAGGGTTCTTCCTCATGTGTGAAGAATGTACTTGGGTTGACTTTACCACCTATATAAATTGTGAGAATCAGCCCTTTAAAGGGAAGACAATTTTGGACTATATAAACATTGTGCCACTGATTCAGTTAGCAAATATTGGAGATTGGCTCTTCAATTGGATAATTTCCTACCACCATATTTTAGTGCATTTGCTTGATGGACTGGATTCCTGTTTCTTTTTTATTGCTTCATTTTGGGGGCTTTGTTTATCCATAATAGAGCACTTCTGAAATTAAGAGCTTGTTTATGGCTCTCTCTGTACAGGGATTTAGCTAACAAGTCTTGTCTTGTGCAAGCCTTATCTATCTATCTATCTATCTATCTATCTATCTATCTATCTATCTATCTATCTATCTATCTACCTATTTATTGCTCCTGTTCAGTGTACGAATAACAGCTCCCACCCCCCATACATTGTACTGAAAACCAGTTAGATAAATAAAACCAGCAGAATTGCAAAATTCACTTCATTCAGTTTGGGTATGTTGTACTTTACAATTCCATATATTTAACAATAAGCCTTATTGCATGGTTCTTTTTCTTTCTTTCTTTCTTTCTTTCTTTCTTTCTTTTTCTATCTTTCTTTTGCTTTACTGAGATTGTGAGGACTTTCAAACTCTCTCCACTGTTGGATAAATGAAACATTTTGGTTTGTCTATTCTTCATTTCCCATTATGTGCTTCTCTATGATTCCATTGCATCTTTCTACTGTTGCATTCATCGATGGAGTCAAGTCTGTAGACCATGTTCCTGGGATTGTTCCTAATTGCTGCTACACTGTGAAGAGTCAAACAACCTTATAGACATCTCAGCTTTGCAAAGAGATGTCACAGATTATCTGGGATCACAAACTTCACCACACCTCGGTATAGTTGGTTGGGTTGGGGCTAGCTCCTGGTGTGAACAAAACCATTGGTTTGGGCCAGTGTTGCTGAAGAACTGAGGAGCTGGCCCAAACTTTGGAAGTGGTTTGGCTATACTCAGCTAGTAATGTGTTTAGAGGAACACAGAAATGATTGTGGAGAAGGTATGTAGTGACCATTATAAAGCACAGGCTTAGTCCAGGAAAACAAGGAAGCATTAGCAAGAAACTTAAGATTGCCCTGCCTTGAATCTCTGGTATAAGAGGGAGGGAAACAGAAATACTGTCAGGCTTTTCAAGATTTTGTTGTTATACCTTATATCAATAAAACAGAGTTTTAGTATTTCTGGTGGTATCGGTTTCCTCACCTGCCCTATCTTGAAGGGTTGACCAAATGCCACATATCATATGTATCCATTAACACATATCTGTAACCAAACATTCTCAGTGAAACCCCATGGACATCACACTGACTAAAGTGACAGTAGTGCAATCCAAACATTCTTCAACAAAGTAGTGAATGAAGGCGTTCCACTGGTGGAATTCCAAGTATACCTACCTAGTATCCCCATAGAACTAAGGATTGGGGTCAGGCTTGTGGAACAGGGATAACTAATTTGAGAGTCCTGAAGCCTCCAAAGATCATTCTAAATCCAACTTCCAAAAAATTAATAGTGTAGCTTCTTTCAAGTTTGAAGCAGGAAGCATAAACTACAGTATGACCCTAAAACAGGCTCCTTCAAATACAGCCAGGTTCTTGGTGTCTTCATGGACATATCCACATTATTCTCAGTCTTGCCTATATGTCTTGGATTTCCTTCTGCTCTCCTATTCAAGTATTAACCAGTTCCAGCCCTGCTTAAGTTTTTGGAGTCCAGCCAAGGTTAACTAGGTGTTGCCTTGTCCTTCAAACTGAGCAAATGTACTCCAGGTTTAATGCCAAGTTCAGCCTCTTAATAATAATGTGTAGCATCAGTGCCTAAACACAATTTGCACTCTTTGGTTATGTTGCCATTGATCCTCAGTCAGCATCTCCACTCCTATATACCCTCATCAGTATAATCAGTGTCCAAACACAGGTATTATTTACATTACTTGCTGGGTGATCATTCTGAGAAGCATGCAGCAAATCTGGGGTTATTAAAATGTCTGAAGTACAACCACTAATTATGTTTTCATTTTATATGTGTACCAGAATGAATTTTCATTTCAATCTCCTTTTTAAATATATATATACTGTATATTTTTAAGAAAATGCAATAACATTCAGACAAATAACTCATAAAGGACACTAATGAGCAGTGAGAGATGGAGTGCAAAACCTTTAAATGCATTCCCATTATTTGGGAGGATAATTAAGGATACAGCTCTACCATGGCGTTTTATTACAGAAAGAGATAAGACCCCATCTTATTGCAAGCAGGTGTTGTAATGAAGCAAAACGAGATCACTTTCCAGAAGGTGATTCTGGCCTGCAGAATATTGCTAATTTTCTTTATTCAACCTGTGGCAGTTTCAGTGCTGCAGGCAAAGTGAGTGCAGAAACTCAGCCTGATCTCCCATGGTTTTGAGGTCAGCCAGTATGCACAATCAGGCACATGATAAGAACCCCATCAGGTTCTTTAGGATCCACAACTACTGAAAGGGGGGAAGGAATCAAAGATGCTGCTTCTGAATCATTGTGTCAGATCCCCCCCGATCAAAGGATTCACAGAACCCCTTATCGGAGGATCTGCCATCATTTCCTTGTGAATGGTGTAGACTCTGTGTCACCAGATGGGAGGGGGTGTGAGGTTGGAGTGTGAGGTGGGTTTTTATGGAAGACATCAAGGACAATGAATTGAGATACACCAGGAACACCACCTGGATGGGAGGGGGGGGTGACATGCTTTCGTGGGAAAGGGAACAAACTAAGGGAATGTAGTTCTAAATCTAGATTTGAGCAGGAACTCTCCATTTGCAGCTTTACTTCCTTACAGTTCATTTCGCTTCATTAAACAGTTAAAGGAACTTTGGCCTCTTGACTGTGATCATGTGAATGCTCGAATTATCAGGTGCATGTTTATGTTGCCTTCCTCTAAGAAATGCAAAGCAATGGTAAATGACATTGGGAGCTTCAGGAGTTGGTTTCGGGCATTCTGACAAAATGGCTGACAGAGTAGTCATGGCAAGCTATAAAGAAACCCACTTGCAAGAAGGCTAAGTGATAAGATAATTTCCCACATCTTCTCAGGACTTCAATTTTTATCTTCTATCAATGCGTGCCAGCTTGCTTGCTTATTTATCTATTTTCTGTCCCTAATATGCCTTCCTCCTCCTATTTACACCACAACAACAACCCCTTGAGGTGAGTTGGGCTGAGAGAGTGACTGGCCCAAGGTCACCCAGCTGGCTTTCATGCCTAAGGTGGACTAGAACTCACAGCCTCCTGGCTTCTAGTCCATTGCCTTAACCACTCGGCCAAACTGGCCCTTAAGTGGGACCCAAGGCCCAAGGTAGTAGACTCCTTCTCCTTCTCCTTCCCCTTCTCCCCTGGTTTAGATTACAAGTTAGTTCTCACACTGTCTGTAAAAAAAAAGTAAGAACAAAGCTGACAACTGCACAGATGGAAGCAGGCCTGGCTGGTCAAAAGTAACCTGCTGTTTAAGAGGAGATGGAAAACAAACCACAAGTTCTGAGCCATGCTTCTATAGAGCTCATTCTTGAGTCAGTTCAGAAATTCTTTCATTACGGTTTCCCAACTTTCTTCAGTAAATATTTCCTATTCTCAGATTTTCTTCTGAGCTTATCTCAGTGGTTCCAGGCCTGCTTGGTTGGGTGAAGCCTGACATTTAATTTCAGCATTGCAAATTTCAGTGATTTTCATAATACTTTTGGTCAGATATGTGGGCTCTGAAGAGTATGGATTCATGGGCTTCTGTTAGCACCACTATGACTACTGTTTCTTTTGCTATCTATGGGGTTGCAATTGACTGCTACTAGGCGCTGCTTTCTCACTTTCCCTAAGGCTTCAGAGTGAGAGTAGAAATCACGATTGATGCTATTACTTGGAACTGGCTTCGCAGTGACACAATATCTCCATTTGGCATTACAATGAAGAAGCAGACTGAGTTTGGTCACCTGTGTTTACTGGTAGCTGTTAATGACAGCTGACCAAAAGCTACTAATAGGAACTTCGTGAAGGATTCTATATGCTCAAGAAAGAAAAGGAGAGATGGAAACTGGGTGAAATCAAACTCGGCAATTTGATCCTTTCCTGATCATGACACTGTAGGAGGAGAGCTATGTTAGTCTATGGTGGCAAAAAATTAGGAGGCTCCTTCAAGACTTTTCTCAAACAAGCTCAGAAGATGTCAGCAAACACAATGGGCTTGTAACATATTATAATTGTTAACTAATAAGGTATGAGTACTCGGTCTCATATGTACCATGCAGCTGAATAACTACCTGTCTTACCTTATTCCACCCCTTCACCTCACCCCAGTTTAAATCCTATGTTGGTCTAGACACTTTATGCCTCTGAAGAAGCAAGCTACATCTCATAAAAGCTTATGCCTTTTAATAAAATGTGTTAGTTGGAAAAGGTGCTACCAGACTTCTGATTTTTTTTTCCTGTTTGTGGTTGCTCAATATTTACTTTATAGCTTCCTTGATCGTTTTTCCTACTTTATGTCCTCTAGTTTACATACTCTGTCTTCCCATACAGGAGAAGCAGATGGATGCCTTCTGGAAGTTCTCCAAGCTCCGTTGCTTTTTAAATAAATGCTCTTTGCAGAGGAATATCAGCATTGAAAAAGCACAAATAAGCAACTACTTCAGCTATAAAAACACTTGTTGGAGAGGAAAACTACAGAAGAACTCAAATTCTAAGGTTGATCGCATCTTTTGCTTTTACACCGTTATGACAATATCGACTCAAGATCCTTGGCTGTTTAAAAACCCAAAACTATTATAACTGAAGGAAGAATTCTGCTATTTATTTGCAGCTAATGTTTTGCTTCACACTTTATTGCCCACTAACTGTCTTTTCTCTGTATCCATTAAACCTGCTGTGAGCCATTGAGAAAATACCAATTTTTGTCAGTAGGGAATAACGTAATCAGAAATTTTACACTTATTAGATTGCTTCCTATCCTGGGTGGTCATTCATTCTTAATAGCCCTTCTTATAGTCACAAGTAGCAATAATGACTTGCTACTAATAAAGTTCCTAATGACACTATTCAAATTACATAGCTCCGGTACTGCTATAAATTTGCTGGGAAAGCATTAGCTATTTAAAACTTGAAAACAAGCTACAGAAGTTCTTCTATTTTCCCCTTCCATCCCCTCTATTAGGACTGATGGCAGCACAACAAATGTATTTGCATTTCTTGACACATCTGGAGGGAAGTTAGGAATGTTGGGGACCCATCTTTGCAAATTAGGGAGCATCATTTGCAATGTAAATTGCACATAATGGGGCTGCAGACTAAACCACTTAACCCCTATCTTCTTAGCAATGATAAGAGTTCCATCAACCAGATAGGGTAGAAAATAAAGTGAAGAATCAAATCAGGATTTAACTTACCAATTTTCTGCAACTTTACTTACATCACAGGTGTAATCTCATACCTGTTAGTATTACAGAGCCAGAAATACCTCTGTGCAGTTGGCTTACATGGGAGAAAAGCAAAAAAAAAAAAAAAAGATCTTGGCTAATCTCAAAAACCTAAGTAGGGCTGGACCCAGTGGTTACTTGGATAATAACTTGGAAGATGCCTTGCCAGCTTTGGGCAACTGTGTTTAGATGGGTCTCCGGAGCCTTTAGAAATCTTGAGTGCCAATCAAAAGTTATATCAAGATGCAATGTAGGCATAGTTTAACCAATAGTACTTTCTCATTCCTTTCATCATTGAGGAACGCTGCATGAAGCTTTGGTTGTATTACTGTCCCATTAGTCAATGTGGCATTCATGGATTTTGGCAGTTCTACTACTGATTGGATTTAGCTAGGGGATTGGGGTGGTGGATTTTAGGTCTTCGGCATGTTACTAGCTGAATGTCATACCCAAACCACATCCAATCATTGGATATGCCACACAAGAAGCTAATCCAAAGCCAAATAAACCACATTTAATTTGATCATTATATGCCTGAAAAAGTATCAGGAAATACCAAGTCTGTAGGTTAGACCAAGACATTAAAAAAAACCCTGAATAATGCAAAGCCAAACCACTCTTATATTGTTGCCAAGAAAATGATATGGGCATGACTATAAAATCACCAAGATTTAAACTCCATTCAGAGTAGACTTTTACTTTACACATATATTGCAGACATCCAGGAAGACTTATGCAAATTGCCCAAATGAATTTTTTTCCAAGACTGCTATAACAACTGGCCTGCAAATCATTAGTGCCTCTTTTGCAGTCTGCTTCATTAGCACCTCTTATGCTGTTTGTTTCATGGTTCCCCGTTCCACCCTTGGTAGGATAATGCTTTGAGGCTTGAGAAAGACACCGTTATTTTTCTAAAGCAGAAAATATCTCTAAAAAGAACACTGGGAATTTAAAAACAGAGGAGAATTTTATTTGATCCAGGTTTTTAAGGCACACTAGTCTAATTCCTACTTTGTAAACTAGTTCAGAAGGCAGTAACTCTTCAGATTGCTTCTTGGCTGAATTTTGCAATGCAGCTCTTGGCTCCAAAATTGCATATAAAATGAGAATGAGAGTGAAAGGTGTATACAAGTATGAATGTGAACTTTTCTCTTTCTCTCATTCTTAATATTATTGCAGAAACTGGCTGGAACAGAGTTGTAAGTAAATACACGTGAAACTGAAATGGCCCAGATATAAATCTCTGATAGAAGTGTTTCAGCATTAGTACCATGAAGCTCATCACCTATTTGTTTTAAACATCAACCTTCCTGTCTTTTATTCAAATTAGCCATTTTCAAGCTGTATTAATTTGTTTAAACTTCAATTTACTAGAAAAGATCTTGAGGATAAGGGGGATTAGCTTCTGTCCCTCTGAGTTGGGAAGCATCCAGAAATAGTAATCTTTTCCTGGGAAATTTCTCTCCCCATCCCTTTAAATGCTGCATTTTTAAATACCACCTTCAAGACCAGGAGTGAGATTTTCAGAGAAAGTCATTTTCTTGACTCCTCTTCTTGCCCTTCCCCTTCCCCTTCCCCTTTTCCTTCTGTCAGCCCAAGGGCACAACTAATATTTAGGGCTTTCAGATAGTCTATTGGATCATTAAATTACTTAATTAGAAGACAGGTTTGCTAAGGCCATGCATGAATGAGGCCAGGATTATTGGCTGGAAGGAGCAAAAATAGGAAAAACAAAATAAAAAAAAATGTCTTCATGAAATGTTTACAACTGAGCACAATTAAGACATTAGTCAACTATTTCAAATAATAAGGATTTACAATTTTATTGTAAACTGCCCAGAGTCCCTGTTTGGGGGGAGATGGGCAGTGATAGAAATTTGAACAATAAATAAATAAAATAAATAAAATTTATAAACCACACTCCAACTGTATGGTCCTCCCTCCCTCCCTCCAGGGAGTTTACAAATATTAAAATAACAATAACAATGATATGTTATTGAAACTACAATGACAGGAATATAAAAAATAATAGAAATATTAGTAATTATAGTAGAAAATATAGGTATTTATACAAAAAATAAATACCTATATACCTTTATAGAGTGCCTGTCTGGTATAGTGGTTAAGGCACCAGGCTAGAAATCAGGAGACCATGAGTTCTGATCCCACCTTGGGCACAAAGCCATCTGGGTGACCTTGGGCCAGTCCCTCTCTCTCAGCCCTAGGAAGGAGGCAATGGTAAACCACTTCTGAAAAACCTTGCCAAGAAAACTGCAGGGACTTGTCCAGGCAGTTGCCAGGAGTCAAGACTGGCTTGAAGGCAACAACAATATCAACAACATTATAGATTTTTCCACACTGCTACCTCAGAAGCATGCAGTTGCTTGTTGTTTGTGGTGCTGCCTATCTATTCCAACAAGCACTTGTCTCTTGGTAGTTTACAATCCCAAAATTGAAGGAGATTCGACAAAAATGTGACTGAATCAATTACAATGGCTTGAAAAGTTAATGGGTTGTCAAAACAGAGCCAAGACATTTCCACATGTCTTTGCTGACAAGATTTTCTGGAATGATAGTTTAGGCTAGGCCATTGGGGGTATGTTTGCTTGTTTGCATTGGTTTTGCATCCTGTGTGAACATAGCCAGGTGTTGTTGGTTGAACCAAACATCATAATGATACTAATACTACTAATAATAAGTTATTAAATTAATATGCCGCCTGACTCCCAGCAACTCTGGGTGGTTTACGATTGTTACAATATTTAAAAAACAGAGAACAATACAAAAAAACACAACAACAGCAGAACAACAGTGGCAAAGGGAATAAACCTGGAGGGGAACAGAAAGAAAGAAAGGGGCGTCGAACGTCCTTTAAACATGGCTTCAATGTGATTGTGAACCCAACCAGAGTGTGACAGAAACGGCTTTGTCCTTCAGTAGAAGAGGCTGTAAAAATAACTGAGATGCTACTGTTTTTCACTCCAGAATCTCCCACATGAAATAGTGGCATTTCTTGGTCAAATTGTAAAGTCAGGAAAATCAGTGTTGCCTGCTTCCTGCTGTTCTTCTTGGCTGCTGCATAGACAAGATTCTGAGCTTGACCACACTGGATGCTCTTTGCCAACAGCATAAGAGACTGGTGAAGATCTTCTCTTCTTCTAGCGATGACTAAATTTTCAATACCAGGACTGAGTGATGTTCTCAGTTCATGCTTGCAGGTCCCATGGTACAGAAAGACAAAACAAAACACCTCTGAAGGAGGATGCTCTCAAGAGAAAGACCATTTTTTAAAATCAATAAAATGCCAAAACATTCAGTACAGTAAAAGGATGAAAATTGTAAAAGGATGAAATTTGACTGCTTGGCAGTAGTTACCTTGATCATTAATTAATCATCACATTTCCATTCATAAGATTTCTGGGGACCATAATATATATATATATATGACCTCTTTCTTTTTATCATGAAAGGTCTTCCTTTTCTCACTTTCTATTCTTGTATTTCATCCTTTTTCAACACTCTCTGTGAAAAATGATTGCTACAGAGAAGGAAGATTTGTCTTCATTTGATGGGGACATCCCATTGTGGACTTCTGCACAATAACCAACAACATGAAATGAATCAGGTGAGCTTTGCTGAATTCCTTTTACTCCTCAGGTTCTTATTGTGTGCCAGCTGTAGGTTGCTTTGATCCATGTCAAATGCAAAAACAATATTGCAAAAAGAAATATATGGGTGAACACTTGAAAGCAACACAAAGGAAATTCCATGAGTACACTCTGGAAATGTTATTGATTATGGAAGGTGGGGAGGGAAGAGATAGAAATCTGAAGATATATACAATTGTCATGATGGACTGAATCTGTGGGATTAATTTGTGAAAACTTCATCCTGATGAACTGCTGTTTTTAGGTTTAGAAGACAGTGGTCATATATTCATGAACAGTAGAGAAGAACATTTTTTTGTAGAGAGAAGCATGGTAATGAACCTCAGTACAACAAAATCTGAGAAGAATAATCATGCTTCTACACTTCCAATTCATTGATTCATTGATTCATTCATCCATTAATCTTTATTTTGGTCTTTGACCAGCATAAGGTATCAAATAGATAATACCAAATTAATCACAGAGTGTTCAGATGTTTTTATGCATATAGTAGATGCATGGATTATCTTTATATGATAAAGGCTCAGTTTTACAGGCCTCCATTTAATGGACTTCAAATGCAACAAATTTAAGATCTATTTACAATTCCTATTTAAACATCTATTTAAATCTCCTATTTAGCATCTACATGAAGCCACTGGATGAGGTCATCAGTTGGCACAGGGTCAGTGGTACTTCTCCATCCTAGGCTGTTCAACTGATCATGTGGATGTGTTTTTCCAGTGCCAGAAGGCTATGCAGATCTAGATGGGGAAGAACCAGCTTCATCTCAGCCCAGAAATATGGACAGCTTCTACCTTATTGGCCTTTTTCTAAGTCATGAAGACTTGGCTTTCCCCCATGCAATGGGGTCAGGATGTCAGCATGGTGGCTCTGTCATAGGTATATGTGATCACTGGTATGGTGCTTTTATTGAGCTTTGATAAATTTCTGTTTGGTTGGTTGGTTGATTGGTTGAATGGAATTCTTTGTTTTTATTGTGTTTGCTACCCAGATAGGCAGCCATATAAATTGGAGAGAGAGAGGGGGAGAGAGAGAATTTCTCCCAGGCATGGCCCTAAAATATTGACAAGTCATTTAACATCCAAAGTCGTCTGGATGAATTAACATTAAATTACATTATATTTGCATTGTCTGCATTAATTTACATCTTTTGAGTAATAACATAATTATGCAAATGACATACATCACCCCAAATGATGTAGTTTCAGGTTTAATGGGCATTCAGGAGTAAGGGAATCTCCTCCTCTGAACAGTGCATTAAACTGAGCTTTCACTGTAAGAAAGTGATGCGTATATCATGGCAACCCTTCACTTTAACTTCAAATGCATAGATGCACATTGTTTTTAAGCACATAGTCATGACTGAGCAGATTGGCATAAAAGCCAAGCACGCCTGGATGGGAGATTATGAGGGATATATAGAAGAAGTGTATAAAAAAGATCAGTGAAAATGAGACCAACTACTGACTGAGGCTTAGATCACAAATATCTTCTTACAAAATTATAACTGCAGCTAAAGAAAATGAATAAAATCATTGGACCAACAATACATGACTTCAGCAGTATTCTAGATGACTTTGTGGTAAAGAATAGATTTAAAGGAATATTATCTGGCAGAAAAAAGTACCTGAAGAACCCTGAATTAAAATTTGTGATATTGTTTAATATGCAGCAAATAAAAATGTTCCCCAAAGCAAAAGAAGCTGAAATGGCAATCTCCCGATAGGTTGAAAGTAGCTGAAGAAACATAGAAAACAAAAGCAATGGAGACAGAGAAAAAATGTCCATGCTGAGTTCCAGAGAAGAACAGTATGAGACAAGGAATTGTATCTAAGTAAGCATTAGAACAAGAACTGCTACACATACAGGACAAATTTAGAAGAGACAAGGGCATTCCAGATCACACTGCTGTCATCTGATGGATAAGAAAAACTTAGGGAGTTTTAAAATGACATTTTTAAATTAATGTTTAAAACTGTAGACCATACTACAGTGTGAATAGTCCTTGAAAAACATAGAAGTTTTAAAGCCTCCTCCTCTTCCTATTGAATAATGTGCATGTTGACTAGGCAACAACAGTTAGAAAAGAAAATGGAGGGTCAGTCTGTTGCTTATTGTTAAAGAAATACCTAGGATTATGTCAACAGGCTAGACCAACTCAGAGAAAACAGGTGGAGAATTTGAGGTGGAAACAGACTTTATCAGCTTAGGCTCAAACATTTACAGGGATGCTGAGAGTAGCCATGAAACAAAAATGCCTGATATTTGGAAGAAAGGCTACAACAGATTTCAACAAAATGTGAAAGTGAAGAGCTATCACATTGACAATGTATTGTCAAGGCCAATTTCCCAGTTGTATCATATGACTGTGAAAGCTGGACCATCAGAACGGTTGAATGAGAAAGAAAATAACAGCTTTGAGTTTGTGGTGTTGGAAGAAATTATTGAGAATGTCTTGAACTGCAAGAAGAATACATAATTTAATGCTAGCTGAAGTAAAACCAGACTGCTCACTGAAAGCCCTAGTAACGAAACTAAAACTTAGATATTTGGACACATGATGCTTGGAAAAATTGAAGGCAATCAGGATTGTTGTAAGTCACCCAGAGTTGCTTTTCTGCAAGATGGGTGGCTATACAAATTTGATAAATAAACAAACCAGGGAGAAAAGGCAGATGGAAGACTATCTCTGGTGATACAATCAATAGCTCGCAAGAACTGAGAGATACTGTTATTAACAAACAATCTGATGAAATGATGTCCCACTGAAAGAGCTGGAAGCAACCAAATGATGGAAAGACAACAGCCAAGATTGATCAAATCATATTTAATTTGTCCCCACCTATTTTGCAGTGACTTGTCATCATGTCTTTCAGAGGCTGATGCAGTCCTTGTCCCAGTGAAGGTTGCACAACCCTGATTTAAGACACAGGAGGCAGGAGAGAGCAGCAGAGAGTTGGGAATAGTTGTCATAGCTTCTGAGACCCCACTCACTGTTGCCATGGCATGGAGAAGTCTGCACAGTATGTGTTGTGACCCCAATTATACCATCCTTCATGCTTAACAAAGATATAATTGGTGACACATAGCTCTGGCATCTTTCTCTTTTTCCTTACCAAAGCATGATGATTAGGTTTTCCTAGCTTCTTCAATTAGCAAATAACCTCACCTTGAAGTTTTTATAGGCATCATCATTGAAAAATAATCCGAGATCTTCTATCATTCTGTAGTTAAGAGGTTTCCTTGGTTTTTCTCTTTTCAACTCTCCCCTGTGCCCAGAGATTGATGTGACACACAGCTTGATTCCCCGCTAGACATTCCTCACTGTTTCTGTTATGGAGGACTCAGATCTGATATACAGAAGTCCCAAGCATAACATAAAACCAACCAGAATTACGGGCAAGGATAATGTTATTTACTAGAAATGTTTGTTCAGATACTAGCTCTGCAGAGAGCTTTTGGGAAACTTGAAGGAAGGGGGGAAAAAAATCTGCATTGCAGTCTTTTGAGACTTGAAATTAAAAAAAATGCAGAGATCCCATGAAAGATTTGGGTAGAGCTTTTCTGTGGAATATAAACTTTGCAGGAGATTATCCAGGGGCCATTTTTCAGACAACATTTCTGAGGCTTTTCCTATTCAAGCCCTAGCCCTAGGGTGGTAGAGAAAGGATGTTAGAGAATGTTCTCTGAAAATGCTGATGAATACAAGCCTGTTTCTGGGAAATTAGTTTGCATATTATTGACTATCCACCCATGTTATTCTCCTGAACTGCAAAGGTATGCTAGCAAAAAATCAGAAGGGGTCTTGCAGCATCTTTTCCAACTAACAAATTTGATTAACAGGCATAAAATTTGTTAGTCAGAAAAGGTGCTCCCAGACTCCTGATTTTTTGCTACCATAAGTAGCATGGCTCTTATCCTACAATGTCTACAATGAGAAGCAAGACATACTCTAGGAAAGCTAAGAAAAAAAGATTGTGCTAGAGGATTTTCAAGCTTTACCCCAACATATTGTTTCTTCCCTGTAGAAGTCATGGGATTCCCTCTACATTCCCTGTACATTCCCTGTAGAAGTCATGGGATCATGGAATAGCATTGTTTTCCCTTTCCCTAGAGGTTCAGGATTAAGTTGACAATCTCCCACTTTTTTGACTGAGGGGATATAGTAAAGCAGCAAAATCTCATTTGAATTGAATTTGACTCTTTGTGACTTCATGTCCACACCCATGAAGTGTTCTTAACAATAGTACAGAAGTGGTTTGCCATTGCCTTCTTTCAATTTTTGTTTAAACTTCCATAGTTAGCCCTGGGTCTACATAATGGTCTCCCACTGCATTTATGAACCAGGTTCTACTCTATTTAGCTTTTAAAATCAGCCAAGGATGGCCAGGGGTTGGTCAAGGTTAGCCACTTAGCTGGGCTCAGGAGTTATACTTCTGAATAAACACACACTGAAATGGGCAGAATATCCCCTTGTATTATTGCTTATTTATTATTTATTTCCATACAGAAAAGGTTACTCTCCTTTCCTAAAGAAGGTGGTACAGAACAGGAGTTAATGACAAACTGTCAACATCTCCAAGATCTTCTTAGAAACTACAACTCCTTAAAAACTAAGGCTAGATTAACAACCTAAACCAATCTCTCCCTCTCATCTCAATCCTATTTGCATGATTAGAAATCCAATAGGTTACATCAGGGAGACTAAAGACTCCTGCATGCTTTGTTGGGCTGTAGGATTGTTGTTTATTTGTTTACAATATGTGAAAGTGATCAACATCCAATTTAGCTATCTGGCATACAGTCCCCTTATTTGGGGGTTCAAATTTTCTGTTAAGGAAATTACAAGAACATATCATTTATTTATATGACATTTAAGTCTGAAGTTTCCTTTTTGTCTGAAGCCCAGGTAGAAATCCCGGCTATAACTTGTATATCAACTAAGGTTGATACGTATGTTTGTAATGCAAAGTGGGATTTGCCTAACTCTTTAACAGATCCATCTGTCTATACATCCTTGCTCTTCCTTCCATGCAAAAACTTTTTAAAAAGGTGTCAAACTGGCAATTGCATTAGAATAAAGACAATAGCAAATGCAAGATGACCCCAAACTGACTTTTTGCAGTTTCCATTGATTGTATAAATGGTTCTGAGAGATTTGATTTCCAAGCAAAATGCCTCTTTAGCAGTCAAACTGTCACTAGTTGTCCATGCAGGAGAGGAAGCTCAATGTCAGATCAGCCCTAAGCAAGGACTTAATGTGGTGATTTGATAGGATAAAAAAGAAAAGCAAAGAAAAAGGTGATACGTTAACCTAAGAGAGTCCAGGTCCCTCACTCATATTTATTGAATAGATAGGTAACAGCCGACTACACTAAAGGCTCATCCTAATTTCACAGTAACCACAGCTCAAAGATGCTTTGTTAACCATTTTTAAAGAGTCTTCATGATGTCACATCTATTTGATTCCCAGCCTATGATGGAGGCAGCCTGATTTTCACTTTAGCTGTTCTGATTTTAAAGAGTCAATATAAAACCTTTACAGTGCTTCTTTGATGAAGGTGGTGCTGACAAGCTGGGACCTGCCCAATTCCCATTGGCCCTTTGAGACTGTTAAAGGCATTGTCCCTTCTCTCTGGTTGCTGGACACTGTACCATGGGACCTGCAAGCATGAATTGAGAACATCACTCAGTCTGGCATTGAAAATTTAGTCATCGCTAGAAGAAGAGAAGATCTTCACCAGTCTCTTATGCTGTTGGCAAACAGCATCCAGTGTGGTCAAGCTCAGAATCTTGTCTATGCAGCAGCCAAGAAGAACAGCAGGAAGCAGGCAACACTGATTTTCCTGACTTTACAATTTGACCAAGAAATGCCACTATTTCATGTGGGAGATTCTGGAGTGAAAAACAGTAGCATCTCAGTTATTTTTACAGCCTCTTCTACTGAAGGACAAAGCCGTTTCTGTCACACTCTGGTTGGGTTCACAATCACATTGAAGCCATGTTTAAAGGACGTTCGATGCCCCTTTCTTTCTTCTGTTCCCCTCCAGGTTTATTCCCTTTGCCACTGTTGTTCTGCTGTTGTTGTGTTTTTTTGTATTGTTCTCTGTTTTTTTAAATATTTTAAAGATCTGTTATTATGCCTTTTAACAATAAAGCAGTTTCAAAAGAGTTCACGTGGTGTCTATTTCTTGACCTGGTCTACCTTGAAGGCCTGGCAGGTGTTTTGCCAGCTGACTGGTTTCACTGTGGAAAGAGAAACACAACCAAGGGAATCTAATGATCACTGTCTTTATCCTGTTCTGCATCAAAACTGTAAAAACAGTATCACACATCAGCTTTGTTATTTATGCAGAATAAAGCTTGATTTGAACAGTGCAAATTGTGCTAGTATACTTCTCTGCTGACTTGAGGTTGGGAGGAATGCATATGAACATGGCCAAGAGGAAGCAAATGAAAGGATATACAGTAGAGTCACTATTAACTTTTTTAAGAAGCCACCACCACTGGCAGAAAAATTATGCATGCCCAAGTAAATGCATGATGAAATGTCTAAGAGACTCAGGGAATGTGGAAGAAGAAAAAGTCCATTGCAAATGAGACACTTCAATCCAGGGGAAGGATAATGTGCAGGAAAGGGATCCAGAGCAGCTCTGCCTTAATTACACAGGAATAAGCTGAACAGGAGAATTATTTTATATTACCCTCCTGGCAATAAAGTTCTTTTCAGAAATTCCAAGTGGTTCTTGTTTTCTGAGGCTTGACAAAATGTGACAAACATTTAGAACTTTGCTGGGATGGATGGATGGATGGATGGATGGATGGATGGATGGATGGATGGGTGGGTGGGTGGGTGGGTAGATGAGAGGGAGGGAGGGAGGGAGGGAGGGATACTTGTGTAATAAAAAGAGTTGACACAACTTTCTGAAAGGCATTTCTGCTCTTCCAATTCTTCAACTACCATTTCCAGTAAAAACTTTGAAGCACTATTAAATCTTGCAACCCTATTTTTAAAAAAATACCTATGCTATTTTATTCAGCATTCAAAATAACAACAATAAACTATTATTCATCTCCAGATTACATAAAGCTTGTAGCCCTATAAAAATCAGTCCCTGACTGGGGTTCACACATCATGGTAATCCATATTTGTGTTTAAACCACGGTGTGTTGAAGAAGTCATAATGACCTGGTTCATCCATACTAAGTCCTATTTCATGGTTTACAAATCACACTAACTGGGTTCACATGAATCCAAATTACCTTTCCCCATCACATGCATTATAGTTTAGTGCAAGATGTGAATCACTGTGGTTTATGCAATATTATTATTCTAGATTTGAGAGAGAGATGACAGATAAAAATAGACAAAGACAGATAGATGATAGAGAGATAGAGATATAGAGAGATGGATTCTGCATCCTGAACCATGACAGAACAGAAGAATAGGCTGCATTCTCCTATTCAGTGGTGCTTTTTTCAGCAGAAACATTCAAACAGGTTTGTACAGCTCCTGCAGCTGCAGAAAGGGCCGCAGTTGACACTCCAACAAAGCTTCTATTCACAAGAGACTGATTTCCAAACACAGCCACCCAGGAACAGATGAAAGGCAACAGTACAAGAAGATGGCACAAATAATTAAAATAGCAAGTCTGGTATCACCTGCCGTGATAACAGACCAATTTGGTGGCCAAGTTTGCACCATGTCAGCTGAGACACTTCAAATCAGTTCTGCAAAGTTCTTTGGCAGATGAAAGGGAGAACTTGAAAGGAAACCGTGCCCCTTTTTGAGTGAGGGTGATGAATCCCTGCAGTTTAGTCATAAGCTGCAACACTGAAGGAAGGAGCGATTGGGGAAAAATCCAGTTAAAAGTTAACATTTTTTGTTTGTTTTTAACAGAAGGTAAGGACAAACACCCTTCTTTCAAAACAGGTCTGGCAAGGTTCTTTGCAGATTAGGAGATGAGATGTCAGGTGCTGTGAGGAAGATGGGTGAGAGCAATGGAGATAATGTAGAAAACAGCAAGACACAAATTATTTTGGTGACATTAAAGTGTTGTTGTGTTGTGGATGTTGTTCAGGGCAATGCCAAGGCATGGGATCTTGACACTGGGACATGTGGTATGGCTGCAACGTTATAAACTTTCCTTCTCTGCCCTTGTTCTCTTTCCTTTGTCATGGCAATGCGTAACAAAATAACACAAATCCCTCGAGATAAATCTTCTAGGTTCAGTCCTGCCAAGGAATGAAAAGGTGCTGGATAATCTCACTTCACATTAACTTTTGGCTTGTGTGGTTGAGGGACCGGAATTCACTCTGGAATTCTCGGATTGCTAATCATACTACGATTGCTGTTTGAAAGGGCACTGCCCCATATTCCATCCTGCCTGCTTTTTCCCATTTGGTGTGCAGGAGTCTTTATTCCTTTTAATTCCCAGGTTTATTGAATTATTAAGTATTATTAAATGCTAGTGGGCAGTGATGGAAGGTACTTGAGGCAAAGCTGGAGTAGGACTTCCTGAATATTTGTGAACCCAAAGATATATATTTTTTTTAGTTCACCGTGCTATCTTCCATGGGCCATATGAGGTTTTCCAGCTGACAAGTTTTCTTGTCCTACCAACGAGTGCTTTGTTCTCTGAATATTTGGGATGTCAATGAAAATTCCAAGAAATGGCCTTATCGTAGCCAGTTTTCAGAATTCTGTCTCACAAGCACAATACATTATGGATGCTATTTCTTATCTGTCTTTTCCATATGAGTAATACTCATAGATGTTCTATTAAAAGTGACTTTCAGTCTCAAACTTGATCTATATTTACATAGAATATCCTGAGGAATTCAGTGCTAAACTCTTTAATCAAAGCAAACTCTGCAGTGCTTTGATCAAACTTCCTCTGGTGCCAAAGTATAATTTCTATTAAAAAAAAAAAAAAAAGCTCCAGTCAAATCTCTCCTTCCGATCTCCAGCACAAAAGTCTAAAATCCAAAACTTATTCCTGGTAAAAACTATTCAAAATAAAATAAAAGGGAATGAGTAGAGGTTTATCATTTTTTGAGGTGTAGCATGCATAACCAATTATTGTGGGAGTCCTACTTACTTTGTAGAGTTCTTGTAGGAGTAGAAGGAAGGAGGGACCCAAATTGTTTGAAGAAGATTGTGATGAAAATGTAATAAATGGTGAGGCTGGGAAGGGGATCATTTTATTATGTTTATTTTTCCTTGCTGTTCATTTGATCTATCTATCTATCAAATTTTGTCACTGTCCATCTCCCCCAAAAGAGGGACTCTGAGCGGTTTACAATAAAGCTGGATGGCCTCTGAGAATGAAGTAGAATTATCTCAGAATACCAATGTTAGTTTGCGTCTGGGAAAATAAAATGGCAGGCTGTAGCCAGGGACAACTTGGAAGAATTATAGAATGATAAGTTGGAAAGAAGAATATTCACCCTCCAATCCAACATTCTCAGGCCAAGAATCTAAATGAAAGCATCCCTGGAAAATGTCAGCTTTTGCTTGGATACATCCAATGAAAGGGAGCTCACCATCTTCCTGGGCATTGGCCCCGCTGTCTCACCTTCCTAACTCACTACTTCCACTGGTCCAAAGTTTGCTTGCTACTGTGACAGTGTCCAAACCATGTGTGATTTCATCCCCTTTTTGTTCCTTTAAGTTCATATTTTAGCTAAAATAAAAACTGTTCAACAGTAGAACGTCTTAGACAACCTAACAATGGGGATGTGCATCAGTAAAACTTCAACTGCCTTGCTAGAAAAGGTTACAGATAAAGTGGGTTTTGGGGAGCTTTTTTTTAGTCCCTTTGAGTCAGTGTTGACTCCTGGTGACTGCCTGGACAAATCCCTACAGTTTTCTTGGCCAGATTTTTTAGAAGTGGTTTGCTTGCTTCCTAGGGTTGAGAGGGAGTGACTGGCCCAAGGTCATCCATGCCCAAGGCAGGACTAGAAATGGCAGTCTCCCAGTCACTAACCAGACTGGCTCCCATAGATAAAGCTAGAATAATGAAACATCAAAGGAAGGAATCACAATTCTACCAAGTCTGGGTTTCACACATTATCTTAACTATGACCAGTAATCAGTAATACTCTTGATAGTATTTTTACTATCTAGTTCTTGTTTTGGGCAGAATTTCTTCTTCCTTTTTTCTTGTTTACGTTTTAGATTGCTATTCAAATACTAGTAAACATTTGTCGACTACTGTTCAACAGAAATAGCACCCAAAAAGTTCATATCTGAGAACTTTTGACTAATTCTTCTATGAGCACACATATTTTTTGCTGGCCAAGCTACAACCCTGTTTTCATGCAGGATTTTTAGTCTATTGTATAGTAGATCTGTCCATTTTCTGGTTCACTTTGGCCAAATAGAAACCCACCAAGCTGGCAAAAAGAATAGTTTCTCTGGTGTGGTTGGTTGTTATGTTTTTTTGTCCAGTTAAGTGGCATCCAGGGACGCGGTGGTGCTGTGGGTTAAACCGCTGAGCTGCCGATCAGAAGGTTGGTGGTTCGAAACAGCGTGGCGGGGTGAGCTCCCATTGCTCGTCCCAGCTCCTGCTCACCTAGCAGTTCGAAAACATGCAAATGTGAGTAGATCAATAGGTACCGCTTCGGCGGGAAGGTAACGGCGTTCCGAGTCGTCATGCTGGCCACATGACCCGGAAGTGTCTATGACAACGCCGGCTCCAAGGCTTAGAAACAGAGATGAGCACCGCCCCCTAGAGTCGGACACGACTGGACTTTACGTCAAGGGAAACCTTTACCTTTACCTTAAGTGGCATCCACCTTGACGGTTCAGGAAACTATGCAGTATCAAACCATTTTAGCAACTGATCGCACCAGGAAATATCAGAGCTGTAAACTAGACTGAGAAGTTAAAATCATCATCATCATCATCATCATCATCATCATCATCATCATCATCATCATCATCATCCCGAAATGAGGCAAGAGTAACAGTATGATTGCCAAGAAAGCTACGTACATGGGATGTTCAAGCCAACTGAGAGGAGATGCTACATTTCTTCTACCCCTCCCCTCTTGTAAGGCTTTAAAATTTTGTCTGGCACCTGATAGGCCATGTCAATCTCTTTGGATGTTCATTTTAGTCTTTGGTTTAAATGCATACTTAAAAAGCTTCTTCATTTTTCTCACCCCATAACAGTTAATGTGTTGTGAGTAAAAGAAAAATAGCAGGGGGAAAAAAAAAAATCAACACTAAAACAGCTTATCTCTGAATGCATTTACAGAGATTGGCCATTTTCAACGTTATAAATCCCACCCAAGTGGTTTTAAGGAAACATCTCATATTTCTGCAATATGTTGGAATATATTTGATTGTTATCGTGTTCTTTCATATAAATGTCCTTGTAACAAATGTTACATATTTATGCTTGTTCATGCTTTGAGAGTCCATTGAACTTTTGAATGAAAGAAAGAACACTTACAAGAGCAGTCAGAGATGACAGGGTATTGTTAAAAAGCTATCATATCTTCAGACCCATCTGGTGTTGCTGTGGCAGCAATGTGTTATGAGCTAATAAAATTAGTATAAGAGATTAGAGAAATCAGCAGTATGTTTTGCTTCCCCACCCCAAGTTAAAAGTCTTTTCTCTCCCCCCACCCTCACTTGTTTTACAGTCAAGAAATTAAATTGCTTCACGTCACAGGGACCACACTTCCACAAAACTGATTTCAGAATTGCATCCATTTCACTTGTCACCCAGCTTGGATTAAAATGCTTTGCTTTCTCTTTTCAAATAGGCTAAGGAAGGAGATTCCAAGCATGTACAAGGATGAAAAGAGGATTGATAAACTTTGGTGAAGGGGAGTCTGGAGAAGGGAACACAGCCTGGGTTACAATTAGCTAAGGGATTATTTTTGGATAAGAGAACATAATATGAAAGGGTTCCATTTATTAATAATAGTCTGTCTGCATTATTAAGGCAGAATTCCAGTGTTGTATTTTTCCACAGAGATTTTTTTTAAAAATCCACTGATAGATAATATGCTCAATGTACTGAGATGGCAAGGTGTCTTCCACCAATTTATCTAAGTCATATGTCAATATTTACATCTTTAAAATGCAGATCACCATGTTTTTTCCTTTTGCAAAATAGATTCCATTAGTACAGATCTGAACTGCAAAACCCCCAGCGAAAGCCCCTTTTTGGATAATGTAAGTGATGAGAACTGTTAACCCTAGATGAACGAATTCTGTGGGTCTGAGAATCATTCTCAGAAGCCTCAACAACTCTCAGGTCTTCCCTATGAGATTTGCAGCAGTTTTTCAGCAAATGACTAGAAAGTGTAAGTACTTAGAAAGTATAAGGAACATTGCCCTGGGGCATTAGTTATAGTAGAATAAATACTTTGCTCTAGTGTAGGTGGAGAAAAACAGAAGTGTTCATAGACATTGGGTGTGGATGGCCCTTGTATTGAGCCAACATCTCTCCTCTCCTTTGTTCATGGGAGACTAGAGCTTTGAAGTGATTGGATTATATACCTCTTTAGACTATGAAAGGAGGGTGCTATTTTAAATATCTGAGTGAAATACTTAGTATTTTTAAGTATGCCAGAAAAAGCTTCTAGACCACCCTGCTTTGCATGGCTCATTGCAATATGCAATAACCTCTCATTCTCTCTCTCTCCCTGTAACTTTTTATAAGCCAGCTATAAACTTGTCACTTGAAATGCAAATAAATCATGCTGGTTTCTCTCTCTTTCTCTCTCTCATTTATGCCATTAATGGAGGTGGATATGAAACCTAGCAGTTAGTAAAATGCCCAGGAACAATTTCATTGCATCTTAATTGTGGATGCTGATGGTGTGAGGTTGGAAGAATTAGCCAAAGTATGTCCACAAGTGATGGCTTTTGTTTTCACAACATGGGCGCCTTTGGGCTTCAACTGAACTTATGCATCGTAATGCCTCTCAGCCGATTGCTTGCATACCCCATTGTCTCCATCATGCCCCCCAGTGACACTGTGTGCTGTTCAAAGCTTTTTCCTGCCATCAGGCAGCTGTTAAATCTTAATCTTAAATGGCTACCTGATCTCTATGTGATGGACGTTTGATCTCATCTCTGATTCAGCCCTTGCCCTTCTCAGAGAAAGTATTACCAGATGTATCCAAGCCTGCTGCGTGAATCAAGATTTCAGGTGGAAAATTCTGTTTGGCATTCACAATTCATTTGTCTTTCCTCCCCCCCCCCTTTTTTTTTTCTTTATCTCCCTCCCTCCCTCTGTCTTTCTTGTTATTTGTAATCCATCTGAAGTTAACAGGCAGGACTAATGAGGAGAAAATTTCACTCCTTTCCAGTGATGGCTGGGGAGGGGGAAGGAGGTTAAATCTCTTTCTCTCTCCCCTTAACCCCCCCTCCCAAAAGATCCTAATGCAAAATAACCATTTTAGTTTGCAATAATATTTTATCCATCTTAGTAATAATGTGCTCATCATTAGTACATAGATCCACTTCAAATTTGTTTTTTTCATTAACAAAATTATAGGTCTTCTTATCTAGAACAACCATTTTAGGATCACCAGGAATGTACTAAAAGCCAATTCTATTTCAACAGTATCAGTCAGAATCACTGGACTTCCCCACTTTTCCCAATGTTTTCAGACAACGCATACATCTCTTTGTGGGTATAAGTACGTAATTCTGCATCATCCAGACAGAAATGGTCAGTCAACATGTGTGTGTGTGTGCCTGCATTGTATATGTACATCTAATTTAGTTTCATGAAAATCATTAGGACTTATTTCAGACATGTTTAATACCAAACATCTCAATGTTAAATTATTGTGCCCTTCCTTTTAAAAAACCTGACATATGGGACACTCTCTGCTTCAACATAAAATACATTTGGGTCATTCTTTGTCCTTTTTCATATCCCAATTGTCAACACCAAACAAGCAAACTCTTAATATGCAAATTCTCAGTCAACGAACACTTGTTTTCAATCAGCTTTCTCTTCATTTGAATGAACTATCCTCTCTCTCATGATGCTTTCTTCTCAGGCTCAAAAGAGGGACGCTACTCATTTTTATGAATCTCCTCCAGCCAAATGAAAATGGTCTTATTCAATTGTGTGAGTATCCTTGAAGATCAAGCAATCTAAATGAACATGAATATGATTTTTTTATTATTATTATTATGGTCACTGACCAGAATTGCAAACAGAAACATATTAAAGATAAAAATAAAGTTAAAACAAAATGAGATTAAAAAATTATAATTGGTGGTAGGTTTGCCAGTGAATAATAAAAGTCTGCCTAATTTTACAGGCAGCATAACAAAATATAGCTACATTCAAGGAGAGTGGATCATAGTGTTCTGATAACAACAACTGCACCTAAAAACAGTCAGTGAATACTATATTATTGACTACTGTTTAGAAGGACCCAGTTTTCTCTCTCTAGGGTACAGAAGCAAGTTAGTGAAAAACTGTCCACTGCGTGGTTCTTTTGATGTTCTCAATGTATTCATAAGTCTTAATAATGTCTCAATAAAATTTTGCTGCTGTTTAGCTTTATAGTCTTTTAGATCTAAGAAAGTCAAGTGAGTTAGGTCATAATTAAAGCAAAATTGGAGAGAAATGTTGCTGCTCATATTCTGAACCATTAGGCCTAGTAAATGAAGCATAAGCATCAATTGAGTATCAATTTTGTCTGCTAAATAACTAGGACAGAAGTCTTTTGATGTAAGTTTCATATATTTTATCTCCATCACCAGTGACTGTTGCTGTTGCAGCAAGCAGTCCAACAATAATTTGATTTCACAATTCAAACAAACTGGTTTCTGAAACAAATCTCTGAACTGAATCTATGCACAGCCCTATGGTTAACTCTATGCTATTTGACAAATTGAATGCAGGGGATGAGAAATAAAATTGTCAGTCCTTCCTTCCCTCATTTCTTAGGCTTTTATGAAATTCCTTCAGACTTCAGAAGTTTGGTATTTCATCAGCAGGTGACATGCACATATTCAGCAACCCAGTGTTCAACCAGCATGTGCTCTGAATTAAAATAATTTATCAAAGAAAGGATCTAGTCAAACAGCAGGACATGAAACAGAAATATTGCCTTTAGACAGCAGGTTTCTTCAGATTTTCCTTTTCTTTTGGCTGCAGACTGTCTAGTCACCTTAAAACTCAAGATATATGGTATAATTCTATTATGCTTTCTGTAAATTTTGTAGTTTGGTCAGAATCCAGAGATTTCAGTGAGATGGGTATTTTTCATTCCCCCCAAATTTATCTTGTATGGTTATTCCCCTTTTACAGTCAAAGTCTATATCATTAGTTAGCTATCATCATCTCTTCCTCCTCCTCCTTTTCCTCTTTTTAAAAAAAATAATCCTCTATGGTTATTACTGCTCTATTCCTGTACGAGTCATATAATGTAGGTTATAGGTTGATCTTTTAGTGGCTAGAGACTGCTTTTAGCAGGATAACTTGGAGGGTAGCTGCCAAATTTACATGATGGTCATATGAAGAGGGTGCAATTGGCAAGGCCAGATTTTTTTTTTTCCTCCCTGTTGGAATGGAATTTGGAGCTTTTTCCTCTCCTTTTGAAATCTACTAGCAGTGTCCAGCTGATCATGTCTGATCATGCCTGGGTTGGAAGCTAAGCAGTTTCAAGACTGGTTGGTTCATGGATGGGAGATCACCCTAAAATCGCAGAACTGTAGGCCAGGACTTGAAAGCAAAGCAGAATGAAGCAGTCAGAAGAAGGCAATGGGAAATCACTTCCTTATTGTTGCTAAAACAAAAAACAAAAACTGGGGGGGAACTGTTAGAGAGTATTTTAGGGCACAGACTACAGTTTCTGTGTGTTTCATGATTCAAATTGGCAGGTAGAAGGTCAGAGTTTTGAGGAACTATATAAGTCACTAGAGAAAATTGTATTTTATGTGGATGACTTTAGCAGCCTTAAAAGAAAATGATCAATAAGGACATTTCATGTAATGAATTATGTTATGAATAGGCAAGGTCAAATTCAAGGGGAAGAAAGACGTTGCCCTACATTTTGCTGTGTATTTCTTGGTATTTCTACCACAGGTTAATTTATTAACTGTTGTGAAAGATGAAGGATTAGTCATAAGAGAATGTTTAGCGTTCCCAGCATTGCTGGTTGGGTCAACAGAACGTGTTCCCTGTATGATTAAAGGAATGGCCTTTTATTCTCCTTTACAGCATCTAAACTGAGTGGCAGTCAGGAAAGGGGAAAGTGGCAGCTTGCCAATTATATAAGAAAGTTCTTCAGAAAAAGGCCAGCTCCAGGCTAATAAGCACTTAATTATTTTAATCTCTTCAATAAAATGAAAACAAACGGAGGGATTTAGACTCTTGCCCAGCTTCCAGGTACAAAAAAAGTACAGTCAACATTTAAATGCCCCCTGAAGTTAATTTAAACTTGTGTTTTGGATGTGTCAATACAAACCAGGAAACAGAACTTATTTTTTTTTAAGTTTAATAATAGTTTAAGTCAGAAATGAGCCTGGCCAGTGTGGTGGGAGCTGTACCACACAAAACTGCAAACTGGAACAGCTTTGGGGTTGCTGAGTCCAGCTCAACTTCTAAAGAGGGTGAGCCCTTGTTCATTTCATCTGCATAAACTGCTAGTTAGAATATGTTCAGGTTGCAGATTAGACTGTGGAGTCCTTGGTGCTCTCTGAGCTTGGTTGTTTGCTTGTAGATGTTTCATTACCCAACTAGGTAACATCATCAGTGCTGGTGACTGTGGGGTTTGCTCCCTGTTTATATACAGTGGCTTGCCCTGCCAGTGTTGGTGGGGCTGTGATTTTCTCCTTGCTAGTTCCTTGATTAGAGTATTGTTTTCTGCATAATCTTTTCTCCTCAGGTAGTAGGATACAAGATTATGGAATTGTCTCAATGAAGCTCATATGCATAAGACAGTGAGGAATCTAAACTCTGATTATGTAGTTTGATCTGTGATTTCAATGGAGAACCTCCTTGTTTTGGGAATGTGTTTTATATTTCAGTTATTCTAGGATAGATATGCATATAGATATTCTTACGATTTACTGTTTTTAATCTTCTTACTGTAGAGAGGTATGTAAGTTGCTCAGAGTCTTTTCTGACTGAAGCTGCATATAAGCGGTAGCAAATAAGTAACCACAAGTTTGGAGCCAATGTCATCACAACATATTCGAAAGCAAATATATTGGAAAGAAAACCCCCATACATGTGAACTGCTTAAAGTGCCTTTGTAATAAAACATTTGCAGCAAGCTGAACTGACCCTGCATGTTGAGAAGGGAGCCAGTGTTCCACTAAACCACATTGTTTATATTCACTGACCATATCTCAAAGCTAGCGTGCTGACCTAGTAGTATCTTCACAGTGACTGGGTTTATTTAAGTGAGCCAATTTGGGAGCACAACAATTGGAATTGTAATATTCATTTCAGTGTCTCATATTCTTCCCCTGCTTAGATTTTTGTTACAGTTACCTGAGATGTAAAACGTGACTAAGACTGGAGATTCTTGTCAGGATTATAAACACGGGAATAGGTGAGAAAAATTACCAAAGCTTCATGCCCAAAAGATTTATATACAATAGCGCCCACATCTTTAGTGGTGCTTTTCTTAAAACTTGTTTGCATCTGACTTAATCTGAGCATGCTCATTCTTTGAGCTGGTTTTTCAAATTTGTCCTCAGTCTTACACCGTTTCAGAGAAGCATGTGGCAGAGACTTAGCATCCTAACAATACAACATCTATCTTAAACAAATTTAACAATCTAAAATTCTTCCAGAGAATCTTAGGAACTCTAGTTAGACCCACTCAACAATGACCCCTGACTTCCTGAACAGATTTGGAAGAAAGTAACTAATAAGATTAGTCCAGTTATGTCTGCCATATTCAAAAATATGACCATCAGCAGCTGAGGATTGGAACGTTCATGAAACATAGCATGAGTTCTGGGTAAGTTTTACAGAATTAACTTTTGCCTTCTGAAGGTCCCTGAAATGTTAAAAAGTTGATGGAATCATAAATAAAATAAGACATGAAAATGGTCCATAATGTAACTCACCTTTAGCCTAATTCTTCTCATTAACCTACCTTACTGTTTGTGGCATGTACTTCTTTCATATGAGGGCCTAATAGGTCCATTTTCTTACCACCATCTATATGTAGGCCTGTCGATCAATGACAATTATTCCTTAATGAACATGTAATGATGGGCAAGCCTAGGGAGAAAGAAACAAATAAATCCCTCATTATAGTTTTGATTGCAAGATAGCTAAGTTTCTTGTCACTGTAGCATGCTGTGCAGTTTTGTTTGTTCAACACCTTCAACCGTAATCAGTTTGATCAATAGCCAAAGAGATTTGGAAATTTTAAATCAAGCAAGTCAAATGTCTGTAGTAGAAGAAGAAGACTCAAGTTTTTACTAGCTCTAGAATAGGCTCCAGGGATCTTATGCAACTGATAAAACAGAAATTGCATTTTTGGCTTTGATCAGAATCCTTCTTTGCCTGAATTCAGGTTTTGCTTTTTCCCAAGGCCCATACCCACCTACATTCATCATTTTCTCTATACTGCTTAGCCTAAATTTCCCCATCTTCCAGGTTTGTATCTTTGGTTCCTCCTCCATACTATTTGTGTCATGTTAGGCAATTAGCATACTTACCTGCTTGTAGGAGGTAGCTCAGTCATTTCTGCGGTAAAAATTTGCAGTCCTGAGGCAGGAATAAAGGATTCTCAGGAATTCAAGGAGGCCAATAATGACCGTTGGTTAATCTCAAAGGGAATCTGTACCCATGCACTCTCCAAGTCTCTCTAGCTACTTATCTTCCTGACTCACATCCATAAGTAAATTATGACCATCCTATTTGCAATTAACCTATCTCCCCATAGGTGATAGCGGCTGAAAAGGGACAAAGTATGTTAACAGTAAGAGCAATTATAATTGATTTTAGACCACCTATCCCAAAAGACCCTGGCTGGTGTACAAAATTACCAGTAATAATTGCAGTGCAGACTTTGGTTTATCAGAATCAATGAAATATGCACCCATCCCATGTGCAACAAGCAGCATTCTGCATCCCTTTCTAATCTGTATACGTATTTCTTCAAGGACATCTATAACTTCTGGCACACTCTTACATGAGTAACATTGCTATGTATAGAATTGTTCACTCTACATGATTTTTTTTTAAAAAATTCACTCAATCTAACTTAATTTTGTTGCTCTAATTAGTCTGTGGCACCCAGGAATGCCTGCAAGGGAGATCAAAAAATTCAAGATGGTGGTGATAAGACATGATCAAAGTCCTGCCCTCTTGTATGTGTGTGCAACATTGACACACATACAAAAGGTGCATGGCTTTAGTTGTGACATTGCAACAACCATTTTGACTTGTTTGACCCCAATTTGTGCCACCTGTTTAAAACTCAAAAGGTTTTTTATTTCTATTACAAATTAAATCAATCAATCAATCAAATCCCACTGCTCTGATCTGAATGAAGCAGGACTGTACCCTGAAAGAGGAGGCTGAAGAAAATGTTGAGGAAAACCATAAACTGGGTTCACACATTACACTGAGCTGTGGCTTGTGGAATAAACAAGAACTTATTAGACTTAACCAATACATTACGTGATAAAACAGAGTTTATAGGTCATGGGTCCACAAACTCCACAATGCTGAAAGTAAAAATAAGGAAAGGAGATCATGGTTCAGCATGATAAATGAACACAGCTATTATATGTGAACTCAACTTGAATAAAATAAACATTTCTTTGTTTTATTATTTTTAAAAGTTCTATTTATAAATACTGAAGAAGAAGAAGTATTATTTCATTCAAACAAGTAGAATATCCTAGAGAAAAGATAATGATACAAATAATTTAAATAGTTAATATGCCTTTACAATCTTCCTTATCTCATGCAAGAGTTTGTCAAGCCTGGAAAATACTAGTTGTCTCAAATATAATTTGCATTAGCATAAACCTCATCAGGTGAAATTCATTTTAATAATCTTTTTCAGTATCTGCATCATCCTAATCTCTTTTCGCCACAGAATTGGTTTCTACTTATATAGTATCCATTTCATCTGCTGGCTTAGCAGCTTCCTTATATTGGCTATCAGGTGGAAATATTCAAAGAAAATTCCTGATAACAAAGTATGTCAAACACCACCTTCTCTTAAAGAACTGTTCCACCTGGGTTGGTGGTATGCTTTATGACTGTACATAAGAATTCTCCTTTGCCAGGGAATCTATCACAGATGTGCAGGCTTCAAGGATAGCTAGTTCTCAGAGTCAGTTGATGGTGTGGCAGGCAACTTCATGTGTGGTTGGTAGCCATATTTACACATTCTGTGTGGGGGTCCTAAGGTACCCCTAAAAACAATGATTAGCCATGACAGATGAGGTCATGGCATGCATACCATTTTCCAGTTTTATCTGGGAGATCTAATGAAAAAGTGACAGGACCTGTCATTGTGGGTTGTTTGAGATGCCTATGATGGGAGTGGCTTGGTGGGTGGAAACTATAGGAAAGGGAAATCTTATTGCATCCTACTTCAAAAGGTATCAAAAGGGTTGATTCTCCAACTGATAGAGCAATCTGTTTTAACATTATGGAAGCTACTGAAGATGGAACTGTTATGGTCATTTTTTTTAAAAAAAAATCACTTTGAATTATTTATATATATATATATATATATATATATATATATATATATATATTTCTTGATATTATTCTATTTGGATTTGTTATGATTTGTTTTAATTATTGTTCACCATTATAATTTATCTTTGTATTGTTGTAACTTCAATTGTAGTTACTGAATGTTTTAATTTATTTATATTTATTGTGGATGTTATGAATGAATGTTTTTGCCAATTGTTTTGTAAAAAATGTGAGTCTGTATTGCTTTGGTAGTACACAAGTAGAATAAATAATGATAGGCAGGCAGGCAGGCAGGCAGGCAGAGATAGATTCAGATAACTGTTATGTGAACAGTCTAAAGTCTCACCTCTAGTGCACCAAAAGTCTATGAGAAACAGCTTCAGAAAATCTATGGTCCTAATATGCATTGAGTTACATTGGTTCTAAACTGAAAATAGTTCACTTGCTGCAATTTTTGTTCCACTATTCCTTTCATCTTAACAAATCTTGCTAATAACAACTCTGTGAGAATTGTCTTTGTGAAAGACTCATTTTTGGTTCAAGCAGGTGTCTGTCCACTGTTTTACAACATGTCACATTATTGGTCAAGTTAATTCAGGGATGCACAACTTGGGGGGAGGGGGAGGCTTGAGGACCAAAATTTATGAATATGATTGGGATAGAAATTAAATTAATATTTGCATTTAATTACATTAATTAAATATAATTATGGTGATTCCTAAGTCATGCACTTAACCATTTTGCCAGTTATCCTATAAGCCCAATTGTATAGGACTCTTGTTCTGTAGAAAAAAAAAATAAAAAATGAGAGATTCTATATGGAAGCCACTTCGACTTCTTAGAGAACAGGCAGAATCATGATCATGATTATGATCATCAACATCTTTAGAATTATACTAGTAACTTCTGGAAGTCTGTAGGAGGCAGACTCAGTGCTTTGAAGCTCTTCAGCCTCTGTTCAGACCCATATTGTTGCCAGAGAGTTGCACCACATCTTCAATTCCATAAATTTTCCAGCCCCACCAGTAGATGGAGGGGATTCATTCTTGCAAGGACAGTTCTCTTCCATTGAGCCCTCCCCTATCAGACTGATGGTGGCATGTGCCTGGGATTTCTGAAGCATATTCATCAGATCCATGAATCATTATTCTTTATTGGAAGATATACATATGAGGAGGGACATAAAAGGAATAAACATCATGACCCCAAATCCATGAAAAGCAAGCAATTCGTTCAAAATGTTTCTACAAAAAGCCTCGAAACAGTCAGGAAACCGATTCAATAAGCTATTTATTCTTACTTACTTACTAAAAGCAAAACAGCTTTGCAAGACAAGCTCCAATCATTGAGTAAAAATAAATATGATATAAAAGAGCATAGGGAGGCCAAGTATGAAGAGTACCCAGTAACTTTATCTTATTTTAGTAAAATAGGTAACTGGAGAAAAGCTAACACTGCTAATGGTCATTACTGCCTATTATTGTTGATGGGAATTTTACTTCTTGAAGTAGCAATGAAAAATGTTATTCATTATAGTGCTTCAAAAACAACATTATTATTTTTCTCTTTCCTCCTTGTTTTCATTTTTTGATAATGCATAATTGACATTGAAGTTGCTCTTTTCAGACCTTTTGCACAAACCCAGAGTTTGGAAAACTGAAGACGGCACCAATCAGAACTATCATTCCACCATGAAATAATATGTGGGCAAACTCCATCCAATCCGTTCCCCTTAAGATATATTTAAAGACCTTCCTAATCAAGCTTTTGATTGCATATTCTCTAGAGTGTGATGTGTTTTACACTGAGTGTCAAAATTTAATTGTAATCCTATAACTATTTTGATGAAACATCAATGGGCATGAATGAAGTGCCCAAACTGTGAAAAGTCCATGAAAATTTACAATAGACAACTTTACACCAGTAGCTTAATTTAGAAGTCTCTAGGAATCCAGAAGTAGGCAACTTTTATCGCAAGTCACGTCTGGACACTCAGTAGCATGTTAAAGTCACACTTCCCAAAAAGTGAGTAGAAAGTGAGCAGAAAAGTGACTGAAACTCAGGGGGAAAGAGTGATTGCTCCCCATACTTTTAATATTTTTTCCCCTATGTCATATTATAAATGACTATTTGACACCAATGTTTGGAGTTGCTCGGGGTCCTACACTGAACATACACATAGCAGTTTCAAAACCTCTGTTGAACTGGATTCAAATGCACACACTGATTCAGAGGATTTTAAAGATTAATATACAATTGAGACCAGAGGTTTTTCTTTTGGGATTGATGGACAAACAATTGGAGAAAGGTCATGGAACTTGGATTTTGTACATGATAACTGCAGTAAGATTATCGTATGCACAAAGATGGAAAGATTTGGCCCTACCCACCATGGAAAAATGGTTGGTGCAGGCGATGAAACTTGCTGAGATGGCTAAATTGACTTCTTTGAGCAGAGGAAAGACAACATCTATGTTTATTGATGCCTGGAAACACCTTATGGACTTTTTGATTAAAACAGAAAAAAATGAACTTATGATTTATGGTTTTGATGATTAGACAGGATAGATTATAGAAAGGAGAGAGTTATGTTGTAACAATACAGTAAGAGGTAATTTTTTAACTGTGTTTATAATTGCTGTAAAGGAGATTAGAAGCCACTCCTTTGTATCTTTTGTCTTTCTTTTCTATTTTTCTTTTACTTTTTCCCCTTTCTTGCACTTTTAGCTTTATCTTTGACTCCTTTTTTTTCTTGATATTAGTTTGCATTAGTTTTTATTTTCCTTCATCTATATCATCTATATCTATATCTATATCTATATCTATATCTATATGAAAACCTCTGTTGTAAATCATGGCTGACCCTAGGAAGAATAAGTTTAGATGAATTGGCTACCATCTCTTTTCTCTTAAGTAACAACAAGATAGGATTCAAAGGCTGACCTTTCCATTTCTATTAACCTCAACAAACTGCAATATCTGAAACAAGTCACTTCCAACAATGAGTTATGAAGCTAGCTTGCTTCAACAAACTGTAGTTAAGATATAACACAGGGTTCAGGTGTAATAATAAACTGTGGTTAATGAGAAGTAAACACTTCCTGTACCTTTATTTACACTGACCAGTTCTCTAAGTTTTGAGATAGAAGTCTTCTGCTTTATCTTAGCATACAAAAGATGAAGCTTGTGATTTTTTTCCCCCATGTAAAGCATGTATTATCCCACTGAATTACAATGATTACTGAGGTGTGGTTGCAAGAGAAATAAGAGCATCCTTCATAGTTGATTGTTGGCTACCTATCTGATACATGTGCACATGTACACACATGTTCCTGGGCTGTCTGTTTTATTTCTTGGTCAGCTGGCACTCCCATTTCCAAGCCTCTCTTTTCAAAAGGTTGACAGGTTTCATCAGGATGTAAATCTCCTAGGTTTTTCCAGCTTCAACCCCTTTTTGAAACATTCAAGGACAAAGGAGATAAATTGTGCTGAAGCTGGTATCAACCCACAGGGCCCTAAAAATATCAGCCAATTACACTTGCTACAAGGCGCTCTTCCAAATAAATTCTCTTCCATTCTTGTGCTTTATCCTCACTGAATATAAATACATTGGCTGTGATTTGTCAACAGGGGATGTTCAAATAAGGGAGCTTTGGTATAAAAATGTGGCTTAGAGAGCAGAGGCAGCAAAGAGTTGCATGCATTTGTCTTCTTCCCGTTAGGAAAGTCAATGCATGGCAAAGCTGCCGTGAAATGTGTACTGAATTATTATAAAACCCCAAAGACTTGTATTAGGATGATCACCATTGGAATAAAATAAAGTAAAAATGTTGCCCATAGAAGTACAGATTTATTAGTGAAGAAAAATCGCATCTATTAAATTAAGAATATGACAAATATTATCCTGCATTGACTTGGGGTCCAATATGTTTTTCTTTATGGGCCTTAAGAAATGCCTTCAATGTGAATATAGATCTTCCTTTCATATGAGGGGTTCCATATGGCACCAGTTCTTCATGAGAGGTACAAAGGGCCCTTAGGAAAAGTCTGTACTTACAATCAATCAGGAATGATGCCCTGAATGCACGATGTCTCAAAGTTCACAAGGAGAATCATCATGGAATCATTGAACTGGAAGAAGTCCAACTTTTCTGTATTCACCAAACTCTTTAGGTCATTGGTTACATGATTGAACTGCTTTTACTGTTAGGATGTTTCTGCTAACATTCCTATCATCTGGATGTGCTATGCTATGAAACTCTATGGATAATTCTCTTTCTTCCCCTCTTGACTCCAGCAGACCATTTTGTGTTGTTTAAGGTAAGTAAAGGAGGATCCTTCGAATCAAGTTCAGCTCCTGGTCACTTTTATGGACACATCCATGCAGTTTTAACTTCTGAATCTAGGCTAAAGTTCCCATACAAATGTTAACCAGCTCCAACTCTGCTTCGCTTCCTACAACAGCCAAGATCAACCAGATAGCTGGGGCCTAAGCAGGTAGCAGCATTTAGTTGACTGTGCTGAGTGCAAAAAAGGCAGCATATAGAGAAACATATACGTGGAAATGGGTTTGGCATTTGGATACATTTGGAAAAGGCCATATCAAAATCTGTGCAACAGAGATGAACAGAAGATGTGTAAGACTATTTGTGCAAACTGTTCCTGTTTCAGACTGTTCAATGACTGAGCTGAACCTGTTTGTGGTTAGCGAGACAAGAAATTTGTCAAGAAACAAGATGGACAGAATTGCCCTTGTGCTACATTTCAGAGGTCCTTGGCACTTTTAGTGCAGTGCCACAGAATCAGTCATTATAACATTTATGGGAGAAGAAAAGGATTCCTAAGAGTCACTAGATACCATGTTGATGAGGTGAAGCCTGTCTCCTTGTGCAATCTTCTGTTATAGCCAGAGATGAGTGAATCTTCCTATTCCTGCTTTTGGGCACTTCTATATATTTTGACCCATAACACAATTCTTTTCCATCTGCAATTGACTTATTGCACATAAAGTTGTGAGCTTTCCCCAGGGTTGACTTTGCTAAAGCACAGTTCATTATTATTAAAAGAAAATCATGACAATGGCAACAACAAAAACATATTATAGGAAGTCAAGAAGACAAGTCAACCAGCTTAGTAAACAGATTCCCAGTATTTCAGAGAGGAGGCATTTGCAACTTTACTTGGGGGGGGAGTGGAGGGTGGTCCACAGGGAGTCAAAAAAGGCAAGATGGCAGCCACAATCATGCAAATAAAGCTCCACCCCTTTTTTACATAAAAGAGTGGGCTGTGGTCACATGGGTTGTGGCCGGCATCTTGAGTTTTTTGACACCCCCCCCCCCCCATATACACCCCTCTGGGTGTAATCAAACTTGATATTTTCCATACACAAAGTATTTGTTTTACTGAACTGCAGTTCTAACAGATTCTATATTGTGATATACTTTTGATGTCTATTTTGGTAAGAAACATGATTATAGGAATAGGAAGTCTGAATAAAGGAAGTTTACACCTCCCCAAAATAAGATAAGGATTCAAAGACTCCTAAGAGATCTAAGAGACAGGCCAATCAAGGAATCCAGCTTGAGAGATGATTTATCACTGTGGGAAAAAAAATATGTTCACCCCATTTCTTTTTCCTTTTACGGTTAAAACAGATCTATTAAAACACTAATGATTGCTAGATTCTGAGCAAAAGCATGGTCTCTTCGAGGAATCCACTCCATATGAGGTAGGACTTCAGGTAATCTTCAGTGCCAACATTGCTCTAAAGGACCTTTTATTTATTTTTTATTTATCCAACTTTATCACCGCCCATCTCCCTCCCAAGGAGGGACTCTGGGTGGTTTACAGTAAAAAATTGCTACTGCCTTAATGTCTTTGGAGCAGATTGGTTGCTGAAGATCTGTCAAAAACTGGCACCTCTTGTATTGTCTTTCCTTTTATCAAATGCAGTGTTACGTATACCAGCCCAAACATAGACTGTTGCTACCACAGTTCACATTTTCTGCCTCTATTTGATATTGAATGAACCTACAATTGCTGAGGTCCATCCCCAGATTCAGATCTTCCCTTGCCACTAATGAACTGAGCTACTGTTTTGTAGCCCACCAACATTTTTAACTCATAGCATTTTTAACTCACACATGGAACATTCACATGTGATTCAGGTTGATCTGTGTGCCACACTATACTTAGAAATAAGAAGGTTAGATCCTTTCCAACATGAAGAGCCAGGACTGTGTCAGAGGAGGAGGTCTTCCCAGTTTGAAATGGGAGGTGGAGGGAAACTGGCCTAGCTCTAGCAGAGTGTTCAAAACAGGATACAATTTCACTTGGTAAATGTTCATCCCGCAAACATCTTTTGCCTTGTGTTAGAGCTGATGGAATTGAAAGTTGCCCCAAAGACAGGAGGCTTGATAGATGACAAAATGTGGGCAATATTCAATCAAAAGTTTATCACAATATAACATCTATCTTGGTCATGTTGGGCAAAGGTTTACCGCAATATAGAATTTCTCTTGGTCATGTTGTCAATTTCAGACTGGGCAGTGTGTTTCTCCAAGCATTCCCTACTCAGTTTGAAAGAAAAACCATCCAGAGGCATGCTTTCTTTGCAGCATTCCATGACTGATGTTTTGGTTGAGGTATTGAGGCAGTCGCATTCTCCCAAGGGTTGAACATGACTGCTTCAAAACCTTCTGGGGTCACCTGCATTCAATGAAACACAGCAGTCTCTCCAAATGGTGTGCACAGTCCTAAGAATTACATAGGTAAAGGTAAAGGTTTCCCTTGAAGTAAAGTCCAGTCGTGTCCGACTCTAGGGGGCGGTGCTCATCTCCGTTTCAAAGCCTTGGAGCCGGCGTTGTCCATAGGACACTTCCGGGTCATGTGGCCAGCATGACTCACGGAACGCCGTTACCTTCCCGCCGAAGCGGTACCAATTAATCTACTCACATTTGCATGTTTTCGAACTGCTTGGTGTGCAGGAGCTGGGACGAGCAACGGGAGCTCACCCCGCCGCGCGGTTTCGAACCGCCGACCTTCCGATCGACAGCTCAGCGGTTTAACCCGCAGCGCCACCGCGTCCCTTCTGAAGAATTACATATTTATACATTTATTATTTTTTTCCCAAGGACAGGACATCTTGGGTGACACAAGGGATGAAATATAGGTTTCTTGCATGTATTTCAATTACAGGATGACCCAGAGGTGGTGTTAGTGTCCCATTGTTCATTATACTGTCATATTTCCAGCAATCTGCAGCCACCTTGGCTGATCACATTTGAATTAAATCACATTAAAGAAACAAAAACAAAACTTCTTAAGCTATTTCTCTCATGTGGCCTTTTGAGACCAGGAAGAAGGTACAGCCAGGGAATCTGCAGAAGAAGAGAAACAGAGAAGCAGGGGAGATAAACAAGTACAGAAGCATCTTTCACAAGTTCTGCAGTAATAAGGATGTTAATATATATAATATATATATATATATATATATATATATATATATATATATACACACACACACACACACACACACACACATACATACATACATACATATAAATAAATAATGGAAAGGTCTTTTTTTTGGAGAGAAAATTGGAGGATCTCTTCTGGCCAAGATTAGTTCTATGTACCATCCAATAACCTGATAACACAGTCTTTTCAAGATTTTATATTCCTTTCCAATGCATTTTTTTCCAGTATGAAGAATGGGTTAATCCATAATTTCAAAAGTTCCAAAAAAGCTAGAGAACCTTAAAATATTATTACTAATGAATGAGTGCGGTGGAATACACAACTACAGTTCAGGGTTAATAAGCATTTTGAATGGAAACCTTAGTTGAAAGCATATGCTAAGGGGTACTAAGAAGAGGTATGAAAGTTTTCAAACCTCTTCCAGACAAAAGAGCTCAGTAAGGTACCATTTATTTAACTAAAAAGAGAAAAGAAATTTGCCCAACTCAAATTATGCAAAAACTCACAAGACTTTGGTCTAAGGTATATATTGAGTGTTAAAAAGCTCAACATTTCTGCTTAAATTGTAGTATTATTATATAGGCTGTGACTATTCATTACACAGCTCATAGATTGCCAAAAAAACACTCTGACAGAAAGAATGAATGCTACTGATTTACTCTAAACTATAGCATTGTTTCACCACTGCTAAATTCAGTGAAGAAAAGTAAGTGTTGACCTTGTTTCAAAAACAATTTATCTTTTTTTGATTGTTTTGTTTTGTTTTATTTTAATTGCTGGTGAAGCCACACTATTCCCACCACCATTTCTGTTTCAGAAATGAATGACACTAAACATTGGCACTTCAGCAAAGGATCGTTACCTTGTCGTGGTGCTGGAGCTTGAGCACCTCAATGATGCCATGAGCTAAACCGTGAAGGGCCACCCAAGACGGGAAGGTCATGACAGAGAGGTCAGACTAAATGCGATCCCTGGGGAAGGTAATGGCAACCCACCTCAGTATTCTTGCCGTGAAAACTAAATGGATCAGTACAACCAGAGATATGTCGGTATACCATCGCAAGGTGAGACCCCCAGGTCGGAAGATGGTCAAAATGCTACTGGGGAGGAACAGAGGATGAGCTCAACTAGCCCCAGACGTGATGACGCAGCTAGCTCAAAGCCGAAAGGACGGCTAGCGGCCGACGGTGCTGGTGGTGAACGGCGAATCCGATGTTCTAAGGATCAACACACCATTGGAACCTGGAATGTAAGATCTATGAGCCAGGGCAAATTGGATGTGGTTATTGGTGAGATGTCAAGATTAAAGATAGACATTCTGGGCGTCAGTGAACTGAAATGGACTGGAATGGGCCACTTCACATCAAATGACCACCAGATCTACTACTGTGGACAAGAGGACCACAGAGGAAATGGAGTAGCCTTCATAATTAATAGTAAAGTGGCTAAAGCAGTGCTTGGATACAACCCAAAAAACGACAGAATGATCTCAATTCGAATTCAGGGCAAGCCATCTAACATCACAGTGATCCAAATATACGCCCCAACCACAAATGCTGAAGAAGCTGAAGTAGAGCAGTTCTATGAGGATCTGCAGCACCTACTGGACAACACGCCTAAAAGAGATGTTATTTTCATCACAGGAGACTGGAATGCTAAGGTGGGCAGTCAAATGACTCCTCGAATTACAGGTAAGTATGGCCTGGGAGAACAAAACGAAGCAGGACACAGGCTGATAGAATTTTGCCAAGACAATTCACTCTGCATAACAAACACTCTCTTCCAACAACCTAAGAGATGGCTTTATACATGGACTTCACCAGATGGACAACACCGAAATCAGATTGATTACATCCTTTGCAGCCAAAGGTGGCGGACATCTGTACAGTCGGTAAAAACAAGGCCTGGAGCTGACTGTAGTTCAGATCACGAACTTCTTCTTGCACAATTTAGGATCAGACTAAAGAGATTAGGGAAGACCCACAGATCAGCTAGATATGAGCTCACTAATATTCCTAAGGAATATGCAGTGGAGGTGAAGAATAGATTTAAGGGACTGGACTTAGTAGATAGGGTCCCGGAAGAACTCTGGACAGAAGTTGGCAGCATTGTTCAGGAGGTGGCAACAAAATACATCCCAAAGAAAGAGAAAACCAAGAAGGCAAAATGGCTGTCTGCTGAGACACTAGAAGTAGCCCAAGAAAGAAGGAAAGCAAAAGGCAACAGTGATAGGGGGAGATATGCCCAATTAAATGCAAAATTCCAGAGGTTAGCCAGAAGAGATAAGGAATTATTTTTAAACAAGCAATGCGTGGAAGTGGAAGAAGACAATAGAATAGGAAGGACAAGAGACCTCTTCCAGAAAATTAGAAACATTGGAGGTAAATTCCAGGCCAAAATGGGTATGATCAAAAACAAAGATGGCAAGGACCTAACAGAAGAAGAAGAGATCAAGAAAAGGTGGCAAGAATATACAGAAGACCTGTATAGGAAGGATAACAATATCGGGGATAGCTTTGACAGTGTGGTCGGTGAGCTAGAGCCAGACATCCTGAAGAGTGAGGTTGAGTGGGCCTTAAGAAGCATTGCTAATAACAAGGCAACAGGAGACGACGGCATCCCAGCTGAACTGTTCAAAATCTTGCAAGATGATGCTGTCAAGGTAATGCATGCTATATGCCAGCAAATTTGGAAAACACAAGAATGGCCATCAGACTGGAAAAAATCAACTTATATCCCCATACCAAAAAAGGGAAACACTAAAGAATGTTCAAACTATCGAACAGTGGCACTCATTTCACATGCCAGTAAGGTAATGCTCAAGATCCTGCAAGGTAGACTTCAGCAGTTCATGGAGCGAGAATTGCCAGATGTGCAAGCTGGCTTTAGAAAAGGCAGAGGAACTAGAGACCAAATTGCCAATATCCGCTGGATAATGGAAAAAGCCAGGGAGTTTCAGAAAAACATCTATTTCTGTTTTATTGACTATTCTAAAGCCTTTGACTGTGTGGACCATAACAAATTGTGGCACGTTCTTACTGGTATGGGGATACCAAGTCATCTTGTATGCCTCCTGAAGAATCTGTATAACGACTAAGTAGCAACAGTAAGAACAGACCACGGAACAACAGACTGGTTTAAGATTGGGAAAGGAGTACGGCAGGGCTGTATACTCTCACCCTACCTATTCAACTTGTATGCAGAACACATCATGCGACAAGCTGGCCTTGAGGAATCCAAGGCTGGAGTTAAAATCTCTGGAAGAAACATTAACAATCTCAGATATGCAGATGATACCACTTTGATGGCTGAAAGTGAAGAGGAACTGAGGAGCCTTATGATGAAGGTGAAAGAAGAAAGTGCAAAAGCTGGTTTGCAGCTAAACCTCAAAAAAACCAAGATTATGGCAACCAGCTTGATTGATAACTGGCAAATAGAGGGAGAAAATGTAGAAGCAGTGAAAGACTTTGTATTCCTAGGTGCAAATATTACTGCAGATGCTGACTGCAGTCAGGAAATCAGAAGACGCTTAATCCTTGGAAGAAGAGCAATGACAAATCTCGATAAAATAGTTAAGAGCAGAGACATCACACTGACAACAAAGGCCCGCATAGTTAAAGCAATGGTGTTCCCTGTAGTAACATATGGCTGCGAGAGCTGGACCATAAGGAAGGCTGAGCGAAGGAAGATCGATGCTTTTGAACTGTGGTGTTGGAGGAAAATTCTGAGAGTGCCTTGGACTGCAAGAAGATCCAACCAGTCCATCCTCCAGGAAATAAAGCCAGACTGCTCACTTGAGGGAATGATATTAAAGGCAAAACTGAAATACTTTGGCCACATAATGAGAAGACAGGACACCCTGGAGAAGGTGCTGATGCTAGGGAGAGTGGAAGGCAAAAGGAAGAAGGGCCGACCAAGGGCAAGATGGATGGATGACATTCTAGAGGTGACGGACTCGTCCCTGGGGGAGCTGGGGGTGTTGACGACCGACAGGAAGCTCTGGCGTGGGCTGGTCCATGAAGTCACGAAGAGTCGGAAGCGACTAAACGAATAAACAACAACAAACATTGGCATCCATTTGCATATGATGTGATGGCCTTTCGGAAACTTTTCCACATGGAATGATCGCAGTCAAAGAGCCAACCCAGAAAAGAGATCCAGGTGGATTCAGATGGTTTCTAGCTTCTGTGCGCCTATAGAATATGAGAAAAATTGAAAAGTATCACTGGTCAGTGTCAGGTGCAGGATGGATCTCCATAACACCGTATCTTAACTGTCTTCTCTAATGCGTTGAACATTTTACTGATAATGCAGTGCAAATGCTCAAACACAGAAGAGGTCTGGTTGGTTTGAACTCAAGAAGGTTACTATTTTCCAAAAGTTACCCTCAGGGGAATAAAAGTGCTTTGTTTTACTGGACTGTTCAGAAAGCAACAGTTATTTCAATAGTCCCATTGTTCTTTTCTCTTGTTTATGAGGGAATCTCTAAGTAATTTTTTGGTTTCCTAAAATGAAATTTGGTAGAACCATTTGAAGGGAAATAAAGTTACTTGAGGAGCAGATCTGCTCACCACACCATCAAGTATGTATGTATGTATGTATTTATTTATTTTCTATCCTGCCTTTATTATTTGTATAAGTAACTCAAGGCAGAGAACATACCTAATGCTCCTTCCTCCTATTTTCCCCACCACAACAACCCTGTGAGGTGAGTTGGGCTGAGAGAGAGGGACTGGCCCAGGGTCACCCAGCCGGTTTTCATGACTAAGGCAGGACTAGAACTCTCCTACTATGCCTGATTGGCTCTTGGGCTGAGAGAGAGGGACTGGCCCAGGGTCACCCAGCCGGCTTTCATGCTGAAGGTGGGACTAGAACTCTCCTACTATGCCTGATTGGCTGTTGGGCTGAGAGAGAGGGACTGGCCCAGGGTCACCCAGCCGGCTTTCATGCTGAAGGTAGGACTAGAACTCTCCTACTATGCCTGATTGGCTCTTGGGCTGAGAGAGAGGGACTGGCCCAGGGTCACCCAGCTGGCTTTCATGCCGGAGGCAGGACTAGAACTCTCATACCACGCCTGATTGGCTGTTGGGCTGAGAGAGAGGGACTGGCCCAAGGCCACCGGCTGGCTTTCATGCCAAAGGCGGGACTAGAACTCTCAATCTCCTGGTTTCTAGCCCATTGCCTTAACCACTAGATGAATCTCTGACAAATTTGTTAAAACTCACAGAGGGAATTACAGATTAATGATATAAGTCCATGAACTGAATTTCAAGCAAAGGGTTTAGATTATACAGATTTTGCTCTTCAATAAATACAGTCTTTCCAGTGCTTGATTTTCAGATTAGAATGGCTGTGGGATGGTTGGTTGTTTTCAGAAACAATGGTTCTTTCTCTGGAGGTTTTAAGGTGAGGTGGTGGGGGATAATGGTAGCAGTTATCTATTTCAATGCAAGGGTTGGATTGCCCTTGCTGAGTTCCATACTGTTCTCTGTTTCTGTGCTTCAGTGGTGCAGCAGCAAAGGAGTTACTGATCCAGCAAAGTGCTGACACTGATGTATTGCTAAGGCATGTGGGAGTTAAAGACCTGGGTTAAAATGATATAGATGGGGGAATGAAAGGAAATGTGGTGGAGAGAAAGGACAATAAGGTGACTTCATAGCATGTGTCTGAAGGTCAAAAAAAGTGGTACTTTGAATCTTCTGCAGAGAAAGAAATTTTGACCTGTAACTTGTGATGCAGTTAGGTAATTTTAGACATTGGATTTAGGGATATTATGGATTGAAGTTGCCACTACTGATGGTATCTTCATTTACATTGTAAAATAGACTTACTGAATTGGTGGTCCTTTTGGCTCAGCCTGCTCATGGTCTCCCAGGTTTCTGATTAGGAATCCTATCCTGGTAACAATCTATAGCCAGCCATGCAACATTCAAGGAGAGTGATAGAGAGGAACTGAGGAACCCCTAGGTTCTGTTATGATACGGAATTACATAGAAATGACTGTTTTTTATGTTGTTGCAATTTTACTGGTTCTCAGATTTTCTTAGCACAAAATCATCTTTACTATTCTCTAGGTTTAAGTTTTGGAAGGATCTTTCAGTTTCTTCCTGTCATGTCAATCTCACAACAATCTTACTAGGCAAACGAAGCAGAGAATGACTGAAGACCACCAGTGAATTTTATGAATGAGTAGGAACTTGAACCGCAAAATAAAACTTGTCATAGTAATTCTTATCAAGGCTGTTTTGGGAGGTTCTGTTGCTGGTCTCAGTTAAAAGCCAAAGTTAGATATACTTTTAGGTTAAGTGAGAGGGGAATTTTAAAAATGTTCTTACCCAGCCTTAACTTCTGGGATGCTTTCTTGATGCTATGGATGTACTTTTTTCCCTGCACCCCCAGCTGATATTTCTTTGTTTCTTTAAGTAGTACCATAATGCTTAGTATTTATCAATTTGTAGTGTTTTTTTTCAATTCTTGAAGTAGCATTTGTGAGCCAGCAGTCAGGCCTAAGTTTATTATTATCCATTTATAAGCAGCCAACAAAATAGTAAATTATGTATTTGAAAGACCTGCTGGCTGACATTTTTTAAAGTTCACTGGGCATTTAAAAAAACAAACCCCAAACAAACAAACAAAAACCAGAGCAGAAATGCTTCTAGCACTCAGGATTTGAAATCTGATTCTCATTTAAGATGTCATTGAGAGGAAAGTACAATGGGGAATTCATTAATATTTCATCATCTAAAGATCCCCCACTTTGGAACACAGATCCTGTTGTCACTTGTCCTACAATGAAGAGAACAGCATGTAATTAGATAGGTGTATTAGGCTTGATTGTCTGTTATTGTCTGCTCCAAATACACATAGCTAAGTAGAGCTTTAATTAAATATTTATGTCTTCTTCTGACATGCTTAGGACGCTTGACTAACACACGGAGATCTGTCTCTGACTTGGTAGCATTTCTTTATCCAAGTTGTTTGAAGGTGTTTCTCAAGACATCACCCAGTATGTGAAGAGGACTTGTTCATATCTGCATGGACATTCTTCAGTAACTCTTCCTTCAATTTCTGAGGATTTAACACATAATGGCCTTCAAAATGTGAAAAATGCCACTAGGGTATTATTATTCATACAAGGAAGATGTCAGTTTGACAGTGAAGTCAGTTACATAGGAGTGATCTTCCCTTTGCTCATTGTGTTCAGGTCAGAGGCTGGATTAACATTTGATGGGTGTGCTTTAATTTGGATTTCTGAACTGACCAGGGGTTGGGTTTGACCACCCATGTGATTTTAATATATATTAGTAGGTAAACTATCTTAAGTAGCTAGAAGTTTACCATGTGCACTGACTTGATTGCAAAACATTTTGTTGAAGCTATCTTGTGATAACTCCTTCACAGATCAAATCCACTGCTTTGTGATACAATCATCAAGTGACTCCTATGAATGTATAAAACTTTTGTTGAAACCTTTGCACTTGGCAAGATTCCAGGTCTTTGTTCAAAACTTGTAAGCTTTGCCCCCATAGACCTATTTCATGTGTCACTTTTTCTAACATAGAAATTGATTGTTCTATTGATTGGAGTTGGGGTCAAAGCAATATACATTGTAGCTGTACTTCTTAACATAGAAATGAAGTTTAGTACTCTGTGAGTATGCCTGAACCTCCTACAGCTGAATTTTAGGAGGAAAAAAACCCTAATATTAAGAGCAGTTTGTTCTTACTAAGAGCTTAGGACTTAATAGGTTCCATTTCTCTAGATATATACAAATTGAACCTGGACCTCCATCCAAACTTTAATTTGGATTCATGCACTGAGTAGAAGGTTGGCCTCAGTGCCCCCTTTCAATTCCATGATTCTGTTCTATGATTTTCTCAGTGAATCCAAATGGTCATGATATTGTGAGTGCTCCTTGGTAGAAAAGATGGGTGTCATCAATTTCCTGCTTGAGATGATGGAATGGCAGCTCCAGAAAGTGTCACCACTGAAGACCAGGCTTTACCTTTCATTGCTGCAGTGGAATAAGCAAAAGTGTTGATGGAACAGAGGAGGTGGAAAGCTGATCATAGATATATATTGTTTTTGTAAAAATGCTCCTGTTAGTAATCAATTGAGGGTGAATAGTTACTCTTTATGAATGCCTTGGTTAGAATGCTGAGTACAGAACTAGCAATCTGTTGTGTGCAAATTTCCTAATCTGTTTACCTTACCTTACAATTAATATGTTACAAACATGGAATTCCTTCTTTCCAAATATTCTTTCCAGGTCAGTTTGAAATACTAAGCAATACACATCCATAGTTATACACCTGTGTGCCTATTATTTCCTCATGCACAAACCCATGTAGGAAATAGTAATGCATGAAACAGGTGTGGGATAATTAGCATCAAATCTAACCCAAGCAGGAAGAGATTATCTGCTTGTCTTGAAGGCGTGTCCATGTGCAAGGTCTGTTATTAGTATCCCCTCCTCCATAGTGTGATCATTTTTCTTCCCTTAAAGAGGAAATGCTGTGCTTGAAACCCAATTAGCAAACATTTTTAAAAAGTAGCCCCTACTTAAAGGTCTCAACCATTCACTCAGTAGGTGACTTTTATTATTCAATAATCACATAGTATCTTTGAGTAAAATACATTTGTTACAATGCTCTAGTTGAAAAGGGAGCAAGATAGTCCCAAATGGCAGCCTTCTGCGCTAATACTTGCCTGTCAGAAATGGCTTCCTCCTTGAACAGGGTCACAGGCTAACCAATCAGTGATCCTGTCTGAAGTAACCTATCCTTTGTAATTAAGAGACAAACCTTCTCTGACTCTGGGTAGCATTTCAGAGTAATGAAATTCCATTTTTAATTTTTTTCTCCTATTCTAGTGTGTTAACCCACAAATTGAATCTAATACTTAAGGGGAGCTGTTCATTACATTTGTCCCACATAGATTCTGACCTTTCAGAAGCCATTAAAAACACAGGCATGCAAATGTAGCCAACCACCCTAAGGAGTGATTTATTTGAGATTTGATCTCTTGATCTGACCTTACCAATAAAGCTCTCAAGACATGCTGGAATTGTTCCAATACTACTTAGAATTTGTTTGAAAGAAGAAGCCTTGTCTTGGCTGCTCTTCTGAATGCAGAGAATAATAGCAGGGCCATGTGTGAAAGGGACTTTGAAACACCAGGAATGCAGGGGGGGAAGGTATGTTGGAACTTCTCATCTGAATTCACCTCTGCTGAAGGAATTGAAGGACACATATGTGATCCTTTCCCTGAATTAATGGGGGAGACTACAACTTTATTTTATCTCACTGTAGTCTATTTTATCTCATTATATTGTATCTTACCTTATTTTGCCTTATTGCATTTTACCGTGGCTGATGCCTATGCTTTGATGGTCAATTGACTAATCAGTAAAGTATATTACTATTACAAAATCATGCAGGGACCCCCCAAAACTAGGCACAACACAGACAGATAGTTTGCACACAAATGAGCCATCTTAAAATGGCTGCCCGCCAAGAGCTTCAGGGCTATCTGCATTTCTTTCACCTATTCTCATTCAATGTGATGGGGGGGGGGAATGATTTACCCCTCCTCCAAAGGGGAATGGCAAAAGCAAACAAAAAACCAAATCAAACAAAATTGAGAATATTTACTACACATTTGGCTTGTCTTGGCCTTTCTTATTTTTTCAAGTAGGGCACTGTTCATGTCATTCAAAGATAAAGAACCTTGGTCCCTAATCTTGTGCATTCCTTTTCTAAGGGCATCTAATTTATTACTTGAGGATATGGAGGGTTCTTTCAAAACTAGCATAATGGATAAGAAGCCTATCTGCTGCTGCTTCCATGTGCACATGGACAGGACAAAATTGCCATCAAGTTTTAAGTGACTTTTTCCTCACAAGATTGCTAAGTAGAAGTAGCATCTACCATTTTTATTTCCTCACACTTGGTTAAGTAGGAAGTCCTTTAATCATCCTGCCTCAAAATCATACTTCTTAGTTAAAATGTCCCCTCTGAATTGAATATTGTCTTGGGAAAATGTCTGGGAGCCTGGAGATTCTGCGGGGCACAAATGCTGCTCTGATGTGGCAATTGCAATGTACTAACCAATAGCTGTGCAACCCATGCAGCCACTTTCCACATCAATCATGGCCATGTGAGTGAAGCTCTGATCTTATGCTATGAAGACTAGTAATAGAACTTGTGAAAAATGAACCTTTTACAATGGTTGGCATATTGGCGACGGAAGCACTGAACCTGAGAGTCTGGGTCTCCTTTCAGGATCACTAAGAACATTAATAATGACCAAAAATGCATTCCTAGCCACCATTTTTATATGAATGATGAGAGAGATGTGGTCAATATCTGCCTGCAGAGGATTTCCCAAGGCTTCTAGCCACAGCCACCCTGGATCCTTTTAATGGTAGATGCTAGAAATTGAGAACAAAGCCAGGGTCTTTCCTCCTTTACAGCCCTTCCATGTTTTGCAACTGAAGTAAGAAATCCATTACCACCTCCTATGACCCAGTACTGATCTTGCTACTGGTCCCCTATTATCCTGCTGCTTCAGCTTCTACTGCTAAAATATCTGCAGCATTCTAATGTTGGGTAATTTAGGCAGATTGTCCTCCTTTATGGAATGTTGCCAAGAGGTAATCGGTGCCAGTTCTGCACTGCTCTGTTCCTGCATGAACTTCCAGATGCTATATGGAACTTTCTCTGATATGCATATTTTTGTGTACCTCTTTGCCAGAGGTGTGCATTGTTACACACATCTTTTTTTCATATACCCATCGGGATGTGCCGTTGTGAGCATACAGTATTAGAGAAGTGCATCTCCAGAAGGATTCTGATCCACACATTTGTCTATGAAATGCATATTAATTGGTTCCATGAAATATGAGCTCTTTCTTGTGCCCTCAGCAGGCTTCTTGTGCTGAAATATACTTTCCTACCATCTCAAAGGCATACAGGCTGCTTTGGTAACACATGTTTAAAACAGAGCTTTTCAGTATGAAGAGACACCTTCATTGGTGGAACGAATGAGGAACACTAAACACAAATGCACTGGAGCAGGTACGGAAGCCTCTGTTCTCTATACATTTTCTACTAGACGGACATACTGTATATGCAGATCGCAGAAAAGGATTTATCTCTCCCATAAATCAGACAGGCTGAAATTCTAGGCCTCTATTAGCATCCAAAGAAAAGATCTATGTACACTTAATTTTTTTTCCCCAGCCATGTGCAGATGACAGAACTCAAGAGCTGAGTAATTCATACTTACTAAATAATTGATTCAATTAATTTCCTCACTCTTTGACGGTTCCAAGAATAAATAGATTGCAATTTTCTTTAATCTATTCTCTATGCAAAGTTATTTAACAACTCCTCTGCTTCATAAATTGAATTTCTGGAGCTGAAACAAATGGGACATCTCTGAATTCATGTACTCTAATGTGGCACCCCACATGCTTCAATGAATCGGGGTTATTTACAATCTACCTTTAGAATGAAAAATGTGGTGAATTCTTAGGCTCCAGGCACTGAAAAGTGTACTGTAATATACCAATGGAGTCATTTTGGGTTTTTGTTGGTGCCTCTTCAGTTTACCTACTTGGAAAAGATAGGGAAGCAGAGCACAAAACGAGGACCAGGAATATTAGTTTCAAATTAAGATACCAGCAATGGGTTGCCTAATATCTAAAGGGTCACCTAGTTCTACCTGTATCTGACCAGTCAAGAAAGGAAAAACTGGAAATACTTCTTCTAAATGACTGTCAGGAACTTTTGGGTGGTTCCCTTTTTAGGTCTATTTCACATTACAGATGTTTATTTATTTATTTTTGCATCTAAAGCTAATCCGGCTCTGACTCAGAGTTTTACTTCAATGTGTTTGCAATTGTTCTGGTATTTTAGAGAGATGTTTAATTGCATTGCTAGTTCCAGCAGGCATCAGCACCTAGCCAACCATGGCTGATCTCAGAAAGCTAAACAGGGTCAGATCTGGCTAACTTGTTGGAGAGACTATCAGGAAATGCCAGTGCTATACAGCAGTCTAGTAATTTGGAAAGGAGGAAAAATGGAATAAAGCAAGTACTGCTAAAAAAAAACAAAAAAAACTCTCTCCTCCTTCCTTGAAGATACCAAGAGTCGAGCTTGACTTGGAAGGTGAATTTCATGTATTTCTAACTGTGTATTTATTTACTTTTATTAGCCAATTATTTATGAATGTATTTGGTTTGTATGCTGCCAGCTATGTTTGGACTCATTTTGACTACTTTTCAGTGGTAAAGCAGGGTATAGCTATTTTAAGCAAAGAAGTAAATAAAAATGTGCCTGGTGATTAGGGATTAGGGATGCTGGCAATAATATCCAGAATAACATGAGAAAAATCCATGTTATATGTTTTTTAACTACTTCTTTTTAAACAAACAAACAAACACTGTTCTATTCTACTGCCTACTTTGGCAGGGTGTTTTATAGATCAGCATTTTTTTCCCCAGAAGAACTGAACAAAATGCAAAGAAATATTTAACAGATTGGAAAGATGTATATCTTTTTTCAAATGTATGTGGCTGCTGAGAAGTTTAACATTAAAAAAAAATAGTAACAAGTTTTTCAAGTAGAGGGATCTTCCGCAAGATCCTTCTGCGGAATACTTGGAATGACCATGTGATCTAGGTATTGGTTTGTTTCATGGGCATACCAAGAAGTGATGAATAAAGAATTCTCAGGAACACATCTGATGGTTGAATAAGGATATGGTTGAGAGGTAAGTGTGATATTCCAGCCTCTGCATGGATTTTTTGGGATGAGGATTGTGGAATGCCATTGCCACCTAGACGAAGAGCAGTTTATTTATTGATTGATTTTCTGCCCCACCTTTATTATTTTTATAAACAACGCAAGGCGGTGAACATACCTAATACTCCTTCCTCCTCCTCTTTTCCTCACAACAGCAACCCTGTAAGGTGAGTTGGGCTGAGAGAGAGAGAGAGAGAGAGAGACTGGCCCAAAGTCACCCAGCTGGCTTTCATGCCTCAAGTGGGACTAGAACTCTGTCGCCTGGTTTCTAGCCTGGAGCCTTAACCACTAGACCAGACTAGTCTTTCTTTATTCTACTAGGGCAAAACTGGCAAATGTATCAGAGGAATTTGTACGGAATATTTTTTACTATGGGCATACCTTAGTCATGAGCTAAAGCACAGTAAGGATGCTAATGAAAAAGAGTGTGTGGTATGGGGGACGTCTGCCCTGATAGTAAGCTCCCCAAATTATTAAGAATTGAAGGGAAATGATTAATGTAAACCTTATGAAAGAAAAGGGCAGCATCCACTGTATAAAGCAACTTTGTGTAAATGTATGTGGAGTGTATTGTTTCCTAATCTGCTTGGGATAAATGTTTAGGGATTTTATTAACATAAAACAAGATAGCGTGAGCAAATTTGATATCAATTAACATACTAATTAAATGTCATTTAGTAGCTTTAGCAATTACTTGATATTTAATTAACCGGTTGAATATCTTGGGATGTTTGGCTTATTGTACATGTAATGAAAGGGCAACTGCCATGGACTTCTAGCCAATGATGGGGAGGAATAAGCAGGCCTGTTGCTGACAACAGGACAATCTATATTCAATGTTAGGTGGGAATGTTGAACAACCATTAATGTAGGGGATTAATTTACTAATATAATTGTGCTGATCATCACCTCAAAAGTTAAGTACCATGCAAGTGCTCAGAGATCCAAATGTTTGACTCTAGGTCCTTTATATGTCACTATATAAATGTACATTTCATTTATACATCACTAGAAATTCATGCTATTGCTTCATATTTGCAAATTGTGATTTGACTTCTGCTGTTCTTCCAAGAATAGAGCTAAGTGACTTATTTGCACTCAGTGGTGCAAAGGGAATCAATGCATCCAAAATTTTATTCTGTTCCAACTCAGGACAAGGATCATTGTTTTAATTTGAGATAATTCAGTAGCCTGATATAGCATATCTTGAAAACTAGTTCAGTTCTAATTCATACTGGAAATCTTAAATAAAGAAACATTTGAATATCAGCCATGATACGAAACAAAAAAAGGTGGAATAATCAGCACTACGTTGGGGGCTTGCTTTGATTTATACATTATAATGATTTATATTTGCATTTTTAAAAAAGAATCCTTTTCTTTAAAATGCTGAAATACCATACAGGATGATAGCAAAACAAACATAATGAAAACATAGCAAGAAAAAGCAGTGGCAATGGTTTCAAAACAATAAAGCAGTAGTTTACCCAGCATTCAAAAACTAAACGAAACAGCAATTTTAAATAGCAGATATATTGACCAATAAAATAGTACATAACAGCAAATTAGACAATCTATGTCAGCAATCAGCCAGCCATTAAAAAGCATTGGCACTCACTCGCATACAGAGTTTTAACCTTTAAGAGTAGTCAGGGCTTTGGGGATGGGATAGGACATTATTGTCATCAGAAATTTGAAGCTTCAAATGGAGCATAAAAATGATATTTCTTCAGATATTTCTAAACCATGAACATGGACATAAGGTGGTACATATGTACATATGTGGTGGATTCATATACTACACACATACACACACACACACAGAATTACAACCAATACAAATTTTAAAAAATAAATAAATAAATAAAAAGGAAAAATAGAAGGTGCAGAAAAGAAAAGAAAAAATAGAAAAGAAAGAAAAAAATAGAGTAAAGGAAAAAAAAGAAACATAAGGAAATGACTTCCCCCTTCATGACAAATATGAACAATTTTAGTAACTTATCACCTTCTCTTAAAATACAACAAATGATCTCTTCTTCCCATATCCCATCTCTTATCTATAAACAAATCTTTAAAGCCTCATCATTTCAGTCCTGATGTCAGCAAAAGTCCATTAAGAGATACCTGAGATAACAACATATCTATTTTAACTTTGACCAAATAAACCAATTTTATATTCCTTCCTTTTACTTCTAACAACCTTGATTTTCAAATAAGATCCTAGATAATGTCCTAGAACTTGATTTATTTTCATTTTTTTTCTTTGTCCCTTCTCACAAAATTCTTCAAAGCTTTAACAAGCCTCTTTTGTAAATCCAATATAGGAAAATTACCCAGATCACTTTCTTGGTTTTTAATTAATTATTATTTTAATAATAATTAAATGGTATATACCTTTTAATTATTAAGACATCAGCCGGTTTCTTTTGTATGTCCAGTGTAACATCTTTTTCCAAGTCATTCTTGTAGCCTGTCATTTTTAAATCCACTTTCAAATCAGACTCAATCTCGTCAGGTAAAATTTGTTCTTCTTCCATAACATCTTTTAAAATGTTAAAATATTTTGCTTCATTCTGTATTTTAAGTTGATTTTAAGTATTATTTTCTTTTAATTGTAATCTTTAGTTCCTTCTAGTTCCTTCTAGTGTCCAATTTTTAAAGTCTTATCTTATTATGCTTTAAAAAAAAAAAGAATTAAGAACAAAAGCATTTTCCCACAGGAAGGAATCTTTAAATTAATTCCAAAATCTTATTTCAAATTTATTTGAACTATTAGTCCATTTGTAACTTTCTAAAATCCAGATTTTAAGCACCCTTTAGCTGTTTATTAAAAAAAAAAAAAACTCTTAAACTTGCATTTAAAACTTCTTTCACACTCGGTGCTGTAAAACCTGTCGATCCAAAGGTTCCTATTAGCTGAAAAGCAGTTCACAAGCAATTTCTGAAAGTGATTAGAAAGGAAGTATGTAAACTTAGAGTCCTTTCAGAGGTACCAGCCACAGTTTGAGCAAGATGGTTTTCCCTCATCTCCCAGAGATCTAAACCCACTGGAGACAGCTGTCTCCTCATGAGGAGCAACTGTCCGGAGCACTTGTGGGCAACCTCAAGTTGTCTCCTTGTCTGGAGAGGAGTTATGAAGAGCCTGTCAATTTTCCAGCCTTTCATTCTGCCACAGTTGTTGTCTCCACTTTTAGTGGAGCCATCTTCAGTTTGCCATTTCTTCCCCAGAAGTCCCTGGATTCACTTGGTTGACCCAAAACCTCTGCACACAGCTGAGTGCAGCCATAATATTCTGTGGGATTGGTGTAATGACTTGCACAGTTCCTTATCCTATGAAGCACAAAGGTCTTGTTCTTAAGGGGAAGAATAGTGACAAAGAGTTAGGAGAGTGGAGAAGAATAGAGGAGAAATTTGTTGTTTTGTTGTTTATTCGTTTAGTCGCTTCTGACTCTTTGTGACTTCATGGACCAGCCCACACCAGAGCTTCCTGTCGGTCGTCAACACCCCCAGCTCCCCCAGGGACGGGTCCGTCACCTCTAGAATATCATCCATCCATCTTGCCCTTGGTCGGCCCCTCTTCCTTTTGCCTTCCACTCTCCCTAGCATCAGCGTCTTCTCCAGGGTGTCCTGTCTTCTCATTATGTGGCCAAAGTATTTCAGTTTTGCCTTTAATATCATTCCCTCAACTGAGCAGTCTGGCTTTATTTCCTGGAGGATGAACTGGTTTGATCTTCTTGCAGTCCAAGGCACTCTCAGAATTTTCCTCCAACACCAAAGTTCCAAAGCATAGATCTTCCTTCTCTCAGCCTTCCTTATGGTCCAGCTCTCACAGCCATATGTTACTATGGGGAACACCATTGCTTTAACTCTGCAGACCTTTGTTGTCCGTGTGAAGTCTCTGCTCTTAACTATTTTGTTCATCAATACTGACATCGGAAGTTCAATCCAGGAATCTCTAATTCTATTCTGCTTTTGGTGGGTCAGTATCCACGCAGAGAGAAGAACTTTACTTAATTAAGCAGTGGATAAAAATATCAATAAAACAGAAATACATGTTTTTCTGAAACTCCCTAGCTTTTTCCATTATCTAGCGGATATTGGCAATTTGGTCCCTAGTTCCTCTGCCTTTTCTAAACCCAGCTTGTACATCTGACAATTCTCATTCCATGAATTGCTGAAGTCTACCTTGCAGGATCTTGAGCATTACCTTACTGGCATGTGAAATGAGTGCCACTGTTCGACAGTTTGAACATTCTTTAGTGTTTCCCTTTTTTGGTATGGGGATATAAGTTGATTTTTTCCAATCGGATGGCCATTTTTGTGTTTTCCAAATTTGCTGGCATATAGCATGCATTACCTTGACAGCATCACCTTGCAAGATTTTGAACAGTTCAGCTGGGATGCCGTCGTCTCCTGCTGCCTTGTTGTTAGCAATGCTTCTTAAGGCCCACTCAACCTCACTCTTCAGGATGTCTGGCTCTAGCTCACTGACCACACTGTCAAAGCTATCCCCGATATTGTTATCCTACCTATACAGGTCTTCTTTATATTCTTGCCACCTTTTCTTGATCTCTTCTTCTTCTGTTAGGTCCTTGCCATCTTTGTTTTTGATCATACACATTTTGGCCTGGAATTTACCTCCAATGTTTCTAATTTTCTGGAAGAGGTCTCTTGTCCTTCCTATTCTATTGTCTTCTTCCACTTCCGTGCATTGCTTGTTTAAAAATAATTCCTTATCTCTTCGGGCTAACCTCTGGAATTTTGCATTTAATTGGGCATATCTCCCCCTATCACTGTTGCCTTTTGCTTTCCTTCTTTCTTGGGCTACTTCTAGTGTCTCAGCAGACAACCATTTTACGTTCTTGGTTTTCTCTTTCTTTGGGATATATTTTGTTGCCGCCTCCTGGACAACGTTGCAAACTTCTGTCCAGAGTTCTTCTGGGACCCTATCTACTAAGTCCAGTGCCTTAAATCTATTCTTCACCTCCACTGCATATTCCTTAGGAATATTCGTGAGCTCATATCTAGCTGATCTGTTGGTCTTCCCTAATCTCTTTCTTGGGTCTCACGGTTTAGCTCATGGCATCATTGAGGTGCTCAAGCTCCAGCACCACAACAAGGTAATGATCCTTTGCTGAAGAGAGGAGAAACTGCTGATGCCTAATTGGGTTGGAGATAAATAGAGAACAATTATCTCATTTTTGCCCTATGACTCTCACACAGTTGAGGTTGTAGGTCATTTCTTCTTATACTGTGACTTCTATAGGGACTTACATGCCACTGTGATGTCTATTCTTCTGAAGGACCTACCAGATGGAAAAGATAAGGTGTACTTCTTTTGTCAGCTTACTGGATCAATGTTATCCACTCAGTAGCTAAATTTTGGGCCTTGATTGTGAAGATTTGCTTGTAACTGACATCCAGCCCACTGGGGCACTTATCAAATCCAAAATATCTTCCAGATGGTTAATTGTCCTCTTTTGCTTCCTTAATAATAAATATAAATTTACTGTTTTTTTAGTATATAAACATCCCCAAGCATGTCTTCAATGATATGCAACACTTTATTGTGCCTTGTTTTAAGATAACTAATAACTGATTTTTTGGTTTTAGGCCTTGGCCAGATGACCTATTTGAATTAGCTTATATAGTCCCCACACCCTCTCGTCTGATTATGTCTTATCTAGTTATTAAGTTGCTAGTCTTATGTCACTATATTTCAGTTTGGCAGGTCAGATTGTAATATCCTGTAAGCAAACAAGACCCCATGGTTCATTGTTCAATGAAGTCATTAGTGACATTCTGAAAGGGCATCTACATCTCCAGGAAGTTTCGGTCTCCAGTACCAGTGATTGATCTGTAGCATTACATTTGGATTCAGAAGACACAGGTACCTGCAAGCCTTCTTAGTGAACACAGGGACATTGAAGATGGAGATATAATGTGTCTGTATGCATATTTATTACATTTCTAATAAGTGTGGCCTGTTAAACTGCAGTACACTGAACACAATTCTCTGACTTTCTTCCATCTATATTCCTCTTTAGCAGCTAAACTGAATAGATGAGTGATGAGATCAGAACACCAGCATAAATTTAGCAAAACAAAACAAAACAAAATCACACACACACGTATACCTGGGGTAGAAAACTAAATTTGGCCTGCTGTCTGTTTGATGTGAGAAGTTCATTGTTCACCTCTATCAGCCTTGGCAGTGTCTCTGGGAGATTTTCCTATTGCTTGGTTAATCTCTGTTGGTAAATTTGCATTTTAGGACTGTCAAAAGAATATCAGAGCTGTTGAAATGCCGACAGCATTGTTCGTCGGAACGCTTTGGCTAAAGTCTCTGGAAACCGTCAGCCCAATGAGATACTGAAGGCAGTCTAAATTAAAGTTTTCATTTTGGAATTCAAACAACTTCTTCTGCAGGGCAGGAGATTTGAAGTTTCCTACCTCTGAGGGACAGAAATTAGTTACGTGGTTGTATTGGAGAAGACAGTGCCAGGAAAAGGTGGAGCCGTAGGCTCCTTCCCCAGGTAGTTAATTGTTGAACTGCACATGGCAGCTTATCTGAAAGATCTTCAGGCTCACAACTGGCTTCACCCAAACAGGCTGGGTGAGTTGTGTGGATGTTTGATTGGCAGATTCTGCATAAAAATGATCCCCTCAGTAACTGAATTGGCTTTCCAGATTGAACCTGGAAGCTAATTCCGTTCATCAGACTGAATCAGGTATTTCCCAAGTAATTTGGACACTTTGGCACATGCACAGAAACAGCTTTGATTGAGTTGCTTTCAAGATGCAAGTCAAGTCAAGTCAACTCAACAGTTTGTTTCAAACTTCTGAACCTTCTGTTTTCTGAACTGATTCATCATTGGACTGAGTTGCTGAATCAAACTGACAGTTTGAATCAGGTGTGTTCTGCTTCACACAGACTGCATTGAAAGCAGGAAGAATCTAGTGGCTTCTGAAAAAGTAACCAATATGTTAAGGCACCCTCAATCTGATTGGCAGCCCAACTTATGCCTTAATAAAAGTACAAACCTTAAATGGTCAGGAGAGGCACTCTGGGGTACTGAGATGTTGTTAATAGCCTTCTCTGAGTCCTTAACCAGTAAAGTCTTCCATTGAAACAAAAATATTACAAGCTGCAGAAAAAGAAAAAAGCACTGACTGTTACACACAGTTGATAGTCACGGTTTCAAAACCTTTTGCTGAATTAGAAGAGAGGGACAGGGAACACTGTGGATACTCAACTATCTCAAATGTATCTCAAATACGTATCATCTGTTATAGCCATCTATTTAAGGACCGACGTCTCCCAGTTGTTTCTACCCATCCAGTTCAGTCTGGTAGGTTGGGCATGCTACATGTCCCATCAGCCAAGGAAGTTCAGTTGGCAAGGACTAGAAGCCGTGCCTTCTCTGCAGTAGTGCCTGCCCTCTGGAATATTCTCCCTTCAGAAATCAGGATGTCCCTGACCCTTTTGGCCTTCCATAAGGCCATGAAGACCTAGTTATGTGCCTGGGCCTGGGGCCCCAAGTGTGTGAAGGGGCCCGTTTCTTGGCCATATTAACATCTATGGCATTTGTTTCCTTGGTGACCATATGTGTGTGTGTGTGTTTGTGTTGTTTTAATTGTTTTTAGTTGTTTTAACTGTTTTTATGGTTTTTATGATCGTCAGCTGCCCAGAGTCACTTGTTGAGGTGGGTGGCCATAGTAAGTAAGTAAGTAAGTAAGTAAATAAATAAATATATATATATTTAAAAGGTTTTGATGTAAGAACCCCCCCCCAACATGCTATAACCATCACTAGACAATATCTGTCCTATACAGTTTTCAAACTATCAGTTGACCCCAGCAGCCAGTCAGCGCACACACTTCCAAAAGAAGCCAAGTCAGTTTGTTAACCTGAACAATATATTGTTAGGGTTACTCAGCTATCTCTCCTGACTTGGAGATGTTTCTGCCTTTGGAGCAGCTGCATATCAACCTTCCTTTTGACTGTGTCTTTTACTGGTTTTGTCACTTTCACTGCCTGTGACAGAAGGAAACTTTTTCTTTTTTTGCCCAGCAGTGACACATTTCTGCAGAGGGCCAGGCCCGACAACTTGTCAGAGTGATATTCAAGTGTGAAATTTTGTGAAGAAAATAACCCCACAAGGAAAAGTCTTGAACTAAATATGCCTTGTGAGATCAAGACTCCTCTAGGAACTTAAAATAAAGACTCACATTGAAACTTTTTAAAAAATATATAAACAAGGGGCTTCTGGCTAGACTTGTCCTGGGGTGTGTATGTCTGTGTATTGGGGGTGGTGGTGAGGGAACATACTCCATAATGTAATAGGATTTTACAGCAATTTTCTCCCAATGATGCAATTACTCATTTCAACTTCAGCAAAGCAGCTTTTTTTTTTAAGTTTCAGAAAGTATTTGGAAACTCACACAGCATCCAAATTGAAGCTAGGTCTCCATCTGGCAGTGAAAGAGATGACATCCGTTGAGTGCAAAAATTATGACAATCTCAGATGAGTACATATGTCTTCCCATTTCTTTGATTTACAGTATCTGGGGTCAATCTGTTGAATCAGTTAACATGGCTGGCATGGTTGTATGTATGAGACACATGCTAATGAGTTAGGAAACTTGGGATGTAGGTCTACAAGATGTTATCTTTTACTCTTTGGTGTACACGATCTCATAAGTCACTTTGTTACAAATCTGTTGGAGCCCTTGAAAAGTCTGATGATCAAGAATAACTTTATCTTTTGGGCTTTCTATTGTATGTGCGTGGTGGTGGTGGGGATATAGTATTTCTCTTTTTCTTTTTGTACAGCATGAATTAGACTGAAAGCACAATTTCTTCTTCTGGAAGAAATAGGTTTCAGTGAATTAGAAAAGGACTAATTGCTGGGGACAAGTTACTGATCATGCACTTATTCTTTTGATCTGCTACCAGTAGTGCCAAACAGGCTGGATCACCAGTTTAAGATCTAGAGTGACAGAGTTCAAGGGCCCCTCAGATATAATTTGTATCTGCTCTTAACTCTTCATATCTTCCAGGAAGTGGGATAGATTCATGGAAGGAAAGAGAAAGAGATGAATGGGATAGTGAGAGAAAGAAGTGGGTGAAAGAAGTTAAGGAAGCATGCAGGACCTCTCACTGAAGCCCTTCAACCCTGACAGTACCACTGATTGCCATAATGATAGTATTTTCTGCTTGATCACAAAGACAGTGAAGTGACACGGGAATGGAAGTATTTGCTTGTTATGAATGCTAGCCATCATCAGCATATTGAAATGTAACAGAGTGTGAGAAACTACAAAAAGATCCCAAAATTATCTTGCATAAGAAGATGGGCTGCTGAATTTCATATCTCCAAATTGTCATCAGGGGCAGGTGTAGCCTAACTGAACATAATGACTAGATAAATCAAGAGCAGTGTATCTGTGGCCCTCCTCCAGTTTTTGTTGAGCTACTGCTCCCATCATCCTCAATCACTTCTCATGCTGACTAAAGATGATGGGAACTGTGGTCCATCAACATTTGAAGAGTCACAGATTCCCCATCCCTGTCTTAGCTTACGACTTGTCAGAAATGCTGGTGACAAAGAGCAAACAATTAGAAATGTAACAAACACTTTTGGCTATTGCTCCATATTTGAAATGCAACAATATCAGGTGATTTCAGCTGAAAAGCATGATCACAGGATGCACTGGTGAAGACAGAGCTTTGAAGTATTGCAACTCAGAATATCTGTATGATGAAGGGAGAATATATTTGTGATGTACTGATTGATTGATTGATTGGCTTTCAGGCACATCTTCACTGTCCCCAAAACAGCTGCTACCTGTCTTCCATTTATCACCTCATCAAAACTATATTCCTCACCAGATTTGTGATGCCACTCTAGAGGGTCTAAAAACAAGCATGTTGACTGATTTCATAGGCAAGATAATGAAGAATTTAGGTACATTCATTTACTTATTTATTCCTATGGCTTGCATGCTGCTCAGTTCCAAATGGCTCCAAGCAGCTTGCATCATCTAAAAAATAAAATAAAACAAAACAAAATCCTAATAATGAAAACAATCACTCCTAATGGCACCACCCATTGGCAGTAGGTCTACCTTTTTTGTCCCCAAATAATTTCCTGAACAGCAATCTCTTTAAGATCCTTTGGAAGCTCAGCAAGGGAGAGAGAGTTCCACAGAAGCTATTCCACTTCTGTACTTTTGAAAACAAACACCAGACATTGAGACAGAAATATACTGCAATCTATAATCAACACTTAAACAGTTGCTACAACCCTATTTTTTTCTATTTTTCCCATTTTTCTTAGAGGAGGGAGGCATTTTTCAAGAAGGTGATTAATGGAGTGTCTGAAAGCCATAAAGAAGACCACATTTTGAAAATATTAATATGCATGGTCCCACCTCAGATTGCATCTCAGTAAACTATTTTTTTTATCGTGATCCTGTGCAAATTGATTGCATTTTGCCCTTGGCATCTTTCGAGTGTATTTCTCCAGTGTCACAATGGGAAATAATAAATTACAACAACTGTGAATTCAAACTAGAACACCTTGATTCAGACATAATGGAAGGAAATACCAGAAAAGCTATGGGGGAAGAGAAAGTACCTGGGAGCACCATACAGGTTTGCATCATAGCAATGCTCTAATTAGTATTGGGAAATGATGAGAAGTTAAAGGGATTTCAGCTACTGAAATTATTCAAAAGACTGTTTTCCCCCAAGAAAACGGCTCTGTTTTCACTTTTTTCCTCTCATTCACTTTTCTCAGCCTCTGAAAACAGAAAATATTACTCTTTTTTTTCCCTTCAAAATATTCTTTGCCATGATTGATTGATTGGTTAGTTGGTTGGTTGATTAATTGATTACTGATGCTTAGCATTTTTAGCCCACTCTTCTCTTGCATCACCCAACATTAGGATATTATGAAGGATGCATACCAATCACACTGTTGCAACCTGTAGCAAGAGACTAAAAAAATTGCTGAAGGGAGGGGGGAATTATCAGCCTTGATAATGGTTGAGCCTGTTTCCCAACCGTTGAAGAATACCCCATCCACACTCCTTCCAATGGAGAATTTTATAAATGTATTGCCTCCTGTGTGGAGAAGTGAGTGGTTCATATTTGTTTTGCTTTTGGCCTGCCAATCAACTTTATTGCAATACCCAGTGAATGACTCCTAGCAGACAGAAAGAAATAGATCTTTTTATCCCTATTTTGCACTATGTACATTTTTAAAAACAAAACAAAATCCAAATCCTCCCCACCTTTCCTGACCTTTCATGAAAGATAGCATAAATTGCTGAAATTACCAACCATGCTATGATTGAAAGAAAAAATGCCTTCAATTTGGAATGACCCAACCTGGGTATTTTGTTTTGTGCAGTTTAGCAGGAGTCTCTTAGGTTTGAAATTGGACTTTGAGGAAATATTCCTGAGCGTTAATAATCTGAAATCTAGTTTCTCTTATGATGCCCCTTGTGTAGAATGACTTGTGCTTTTAAAGGTTCTGGGTGAGTTCTATATCTTTTCTGTAACACAGGTAGTCCTAACTTAACGACCATTAGTTTAGTGACAGTTCAGACTTAAGACAGTGCTGAAAAAAATGGCTTACAACCAGTGCTCACACTTACGACTGTTGCAGAGTCCCCATGGTCACATGATCACGATTTGGGTGCTTGGCAACCAGTTCTCATTTATGACCATCAAAGCATCCTATGGTCACTTTTGACCTTTCCGGCTGGCTTCTAGCAAGCAAAATCAATGGGGAACTGCATGATTTGCTTAACAACCATGTGGTTCGCATAACTACTGTGGTGATTTGCTTAATGACTGCTGCAAAAAAGGTTGTAAAATTGGGTCAGTTTCACTTAAGGACCACTTCATTTAGCAACCAAAATTCTGGTCTCAGTTGTGGTAGTTAAGTGAGGACTATCTGTACTTCAAAGGAGGTCAAATTCATATCATTGGTTTGGTGCTTCTGCAAAATTACACAGATTTGGCTGGTTCAAGTAGCTTTAAATAGCAATTTATAGCCAAGAAATACTATTATGGCAGCTGGGATCAGAATTTAAACAGTGTTCTTTGAGACCAATGGCTAATAACATTTTCCTTTTAATCTCACAGAGCTCACTGTATTTATTTTTGTGCCAACATGTTGGTTTATTTATGCAAATAATTTTTGCCCCACCTTTTTAACCAAGTGAACTTTGAGGCAGCTTAATAAAAGCAAGCTGTAGCATTCAAAATACAATGGCATATGAGACAAACAAGCAGGGAACGTGAAGCAAAGGCCAGATGGAATCACACCTCTCTCAAAGCAAAACATTCTACCATCGGATTTGCATAAATAAAAAGTCCTTGACATAGCTGTTCACTCCTCAGTCTCTGTAATCAGGTCTTAGTTAGCTAGTTTAGATATAACTTTGCTAGTTTTGCTCACCTAGCAGTTCGAAAACATGCAAATGTGAGTAGATCAATAGGTACGGCTTCGGCGGGAAGGTAACGGCGTTCCGAGTCGTCATGCTGGCCACATGACCCAGAAGTGTCCTATGGACAACGCCGGCTCCAAGGCTTAGAAACGGAGATGAGCACCGCCCCCTAGAGTCAGACTCGACTGGACTTTACGTCAAGGGAAACCTTTACCTTGCTAGTTTTGGAAAGCTACTGCTCCTTTGAGATGATAGTAGAATGTAATTCCTTGAACTCCTTAGATTGAAGATTTTATAGCCCAGCAGACTTAAGCCTTCCCCAACCTTGGCACTCCCTAGATATGTAGTCTTGAACACCCTAAGTTCTCAGCAATGGATATACTCCCTGGAAAACTCTGGAAGTTGACATCCATACATCTAAAGGACATTAAAGCCAGGGAAAACTGTAGTGGAAATCAGTTGTTACTTTAATTTCCATTTCAGATATAATTACCCTCATGTTCTCAATCTTGATCCTCCTCCTTCAGAAGATTTCTTTACGTTTTGAAAGTCTAATGGAAGTCAACCAGTCCCTTTCCTGAACCTTAGCTTTCAACCCCCAGGTTTGTATCAGATTGAAAAGGAATCACAAAAGATTTACACTGTCATAGTTGGTTAAGATAGCTGAGATAGATCTTGGAAGCTTATGGAAATGCCATTGTTACCTATTAAAGTTCATTTAAAAAGTCAATTCCATCATATCTGATAATCGGTTTACATTTGATTGGTTGGTGGTAGGGACTTTCTCTATGGATTTACAGTTGTCAGTGTTGGTGGAAAGAGTTGCTGTAGACTTACAGAGCAGATTTCTTTGTTGAGCAGTCTGAATGTCTTCTCAAAAGAAATGGCTGTAAATTGAAGTTAGGTCATTACCTCCATAGTTAAGAGGATGCCAGAAAATCAATGTCATTGCAGGAATCTGAAGGATATGCATATAGCTGTGAGATTTGTGAAGCCAAGGCCAGGTAATTAGGGCTTCAAAATTTGAAGTTAGGGAAACTTTGGAAACATTCTGAGTTGTGCATGCTGAAGTTCTGGCATAGACTTAAATGAGTAAGCTGGTAGATCATGAAGCTACTGGACTGCCTGCTGAAAGTTGGAGCAGGCCAAGAACTTAAACTGCTGAATATGAATGTACTCATCTGTATTTGGGAATCTCATGAGCATCTTCTTCTAAGCCCATAGTGGTCAATGTTACTCGCCAGTCCAATGGAGTAGAGAATGCTTCAATCTGAAGGCTACAGAACAAAGCTCTTATCTTCAGGACAGATGATTGACTCTTGAAAATGCTGGTTCCAACCAAAAGGTGGAGTACAGGAATCAGAACACATCTAATTACCTCCAGTGTTTGTTAGAACGGATTGCTTCTACCACACTATTTACTATATTGTAGCCTGTGGTGTACTTTGAAAGTTTCTTGTTGGGACCAGAGTATAGCAGGAAAAGTTACACAACTGAAGTGATCATTTTGGATTATTCAAATAGAGTAATATCTCAGTCCTGTTCAGAATTCTGCAGTTGAGCAATATGGACAATGCAATCCTGACATTAGTTGGGGCCACTTGAAGATATCAGGTCAATTGTTCTTTCACATGGAAGATGGAGGGATCAATTACCCTATTTTTTTCCCCCAAGAGTTGTTTAGAGCAACAAACTTAAAGGAAATACAGCTTTACAGAAGGGATAGATTTAGGAGAATGGTGGTGTTCTGACCACATTTCTTTGCCCCTTGTTTACGTATATTAAACACTACTTGTTCTGGAAGAAATGGCTAGTTTGTTTCTACAATTGTGGCAGGGAAAACGGGCAGAACTGAACATTATGCTTGATTATGAAAGTGTGTGGGAATCAGCTTCTGCCATTATGATACATTGTTACTGCTATGTTAAAGAAAATAGCAATTTTTGATCATTACAAGTGTTGCTATTTATATTCTGACAGGTGCTGTGTCAGGAACCCTGAGAAAATTTTGAAGGCTCAGAAGATGGATGCCAGGCAGTTTTAATTTATGTATCTCATTTGCTTGAAGCAACACACACAGTCACAACACACAGTCACAGTCACGGTCACAGACACACATGTATATGTATACATATATATGTATATGTCCTAACATCATGGGTACATACATACAGTTGCTCCAATCTCACAGGACATTTTTCTCCCTACAATATAGAGAAGCACAGTGGTGGGATAGGCTTGTTATTTCTGTGGTTCTGGATTCATTTTTCAGAAATGGGCATTGCTCAGCTTTCTCAGTAACTTGAGTTATCTACCTCTCTGTCATGATAACCTCTCAACTCTCTCTCTCTCTCCCCTCTTTACCATCTACCTATCTATCTGTACAAATCTGATAGATGATAGATGGATGATAAATGGATGGATGGATGGATGGATAATCTTCTATATATCCGTCTCTGTTATAGGAAAATACATGGTTGGAATGGAAGAGCTCAAGAGACTGCTGATTACCTGTAAGTCATGACATTATCACACAGTATAAAGTGAGTTGGCAGTCTAATTAGAGTACATCTGGGCAAAAAATGATTTTGTGCAACATCCTAACATACAGATCTCATAATTGATAGAGAGAATGGGATCTGGCTTCTTTAGAGTACACCTTTCCAAATGTTCATTTAATTCAGTTGGCACCAATAATGAAGCTTATGGGGTTTTTGTATTATCTTTCATTGGACATGGAAGATTTTAGAGAGCCTTGCTTCCTTCTTCCTTCTTCCTTCTTCCTTCTTCCTTCTTCCTTCTTCCTTCTTCCTTCTTCCTTCTTCCTTCCTTCCTTCCTTCCTCTTCCTTCCTTCCTTCCTTCCTTCCTTCCTCCTCCTTCCTCCTTCCTCCTTCCTTCCTTCCTTCCTTCCTTCCTTCCTTCCTTCCTTCCTTCCTTCCTTCCTTCCTTCCTCCTTCCTCCTTCCTCCTTCCTCCTTCCTTCTCTTTCTTACTACTAGTTACAAATCTGTTATGGATACTTGTATGAATGTGACAAACGTTTCACTTTGAGATATATTCTTAATCAAAGTTTTTTTAAGTCAGACATCAGGAAAACCAGTGTAGAAAATATATTTGGAGTTCTGTTCTGTTCTGTTCTAAATTTAAAGTTGGACCAAAACTATTCCAAGGTAAAAATAACTGTAGAAGAATTCTAACAATTAAAAGATAATGAATATAATATAATATATATCTAATCAAAGAGAAGTGTAAATTCTAGGTTAACAATTCCAACATTGGACCCAAATCCTCTTTACAATTGTTACTGAGCAGAATTTAGTAGCCATGTTGGTTATAGCACAGAAATCCACTAATAAGAAAGACATGCTTTCTTCATCCAGCCTACCTGAGTGGTTAACTAGCAAAGACATTATTTAGAATGAACTGCCAAGATGGATACATGGGGCAATCAGCAAACAGGAAAAAGTGATTCAATTAATCCCTCCAAATAAGGAGGCCTTGTGAGAGATGCTGTTACACCAACCCACCAGAACCAAACCTGACATAGCGTTAGTCTAGGCAACAAAAGTGTTCTTCCCTGTGAAACAGAGAATATTAGAGACATACTGTAGATGTGTAGGATAAATGGTATCCTGAATATATCATTTTCCTTGTAGTGTGGGGCTAGCCTAAGGCATTTCTGTAAATCAGAGACAACCACATGCTCCTTTAACTTCAAAGATGATTTCTCATCTTCGTGGGAGCAAGAAGTGAGCCAAAAGTCCACAGTAACTTAAGTCTATATTTATGCTTTCTCATTGACAAACTTGTCAAGGAAAATTAGGGGACAAGAGAGCCTTCCAACACTTGGATATGAGTACCTAAATTGCATTGGTGGCTGTGGAATGTCAGTCTTATAGATAAATTTCTTACTGCTAATTGTCTTCACTTGGAAATAAGATCCATTGATTTTTGTTGGGACATATTGTTGTGTCAGTACATTGCATCTATATGGCCAGTTCATGTATTACACAGATATTGTAATATGGCTTTCTTATTTATACAGTTACCTACTCATTCAGATCCGGGTTCCTGGTGCTAGTTTAGACCCCATAATGCTATTGAGGTCTGGTGTGATTCAGCTGGCAGATATGATCAGAGTGACATGAGATGGAGCAATGTCCAAAATGTAAGCACACAAATAGTCACACATAACAGATATGAGAACATATAGGTTACATGTAGCTTTATTGTTCATCTTCCCCAAAGATGGGGCAGTCCCCATAGTCTACAGAGCATCACTAGGCTGAATATATGAACTGGACCATAGTTTTACAAGTAACTTCCACCATATCCATCTCATGAAGATACATAAAATGTTGGGCTCCCCTTGCCTTTGAAGGCATGCTGTGGGAGGTGGGGGGAAGTTCTGCCAAAAGGATGGGGCCAGGACAAGAGCCATATATGAGATGGGTGGCCTATAAATTTACTCAATAAATAATAAAAGAGACAGAAAGATAAATTTGATTTGATTTGCATTTCACTAATATTAAATTAAATAAGAGCCAGTTTGGTGTAATGGTTAAGGCACCAGGCTAGAAACCAGGAGACCAGGAGTTCTAGTCCTTCTTTGGGCACAAAACCAGCTGGGTGACCTTGGGCCAGTCACTCTCTCTCAGCCCTAGGAAGGAGGCAATGGCAAACCACTTCTGAAAAACCTTGTCAAGAAAACCACAGGGACTTGTCCAGGCAGTCTCTGAGAATCGGACACAATTGAATGGATTAAAAAAAAAAGTTTCATACAATGATTACAATAATTTCTTATGTATTTCACATTTTTGTCTTCTGTAATACTGGAAACTGATGAGCCAGTTTAGTGTAGTGGCTAAGGCACCGGGCTGGAAACCAGGAGACTGAGAGTTCTAGTCCTGCCTTAGGCATGAAAGCCAGCTGGGTGACCTTGGGCCAGTCCCATTCTCTCAGCCCAACTCACCTCACTGGGTAGTGGTTGTGGGGAAAATAGAAGGAGGAAGGAGTACTAGGTATGTTTGCCACCTTGAGTTATTTATAAAAATAATAAAGGTGGGAAGAAGGAGGAGGAGGAGGGGTGGGGGAGCAATGGCAAACCACTTCCAAAAATCTTGCCAAGAAACCGCAGGGACTAGTCCAGGCAGTTGTCAGGATTCAACAATGACTTGAAGGCACACACACGGACAGACACACACATATACAGACAGACTTTGGGATTTGACATTTAGGGTGATTTTGAAAATAAAGGCGTAAATGCATAATGGGCTGAGATGCGCCATGAAGTCTGATCTCTCATTCTGAAAGAGATAACCAAGAATCATTTCAAAATCCTCTAAATGGGATCCATACTCTCAGCATTCATCTTATCCCTATCATTAATAACCTTTCAGAATCATGACTCAATACTAGAGTTGGTCCTACAGAAGATAATATTTCATTTATTCAGGAAGAATATTGCTGTTTCATTCTGTACATTACACTGTAAAAGAAGAGTTACATAATTGGATATGAGCCAGTGATATTGTTCTTAAATCTACTGGTTTTGTCTGCTTGCTAGTTTAAGCCTGGTGGTTCACACATAACTGGTAAAAAGTGAGCAATACATGATATTCTGGAAACCTTCCAGCTGTAGGGCTTGGCTTTGGGCCCTATTCTTAACCTTACCACATTATGTTCAATTTTTGGTTAGTTTTATGAGATCCTTTTTCAAGGGACATTGATTGTGGGAAAGGTGAGAGTTTTCACAAGCACATCTCTTTGAACCCATGGAAGAACCCCCATTTGGGGCAATGAAGAGGAAAATTCTGGCAAGTGAGAAGGAAATATTGCTGAGAATAGCAGATCTCCTGAATGAATTGCATCGGGACATAAGATCTAATGGGATCTGAGAAATCAAGGTTTCCATCCTTGGACTTGAAGAGCTAAGGCAGATTCCTGTCTGTTAATCCATCTGTGGCATGAATGTCTGAATGGACAGAGTTATCTACCACAAAGATGGAAACATGTTGCTCCCAATCTCATCGTCTTCTGTTTGAATTGCTCCTGCTTTTATTCCATCAGATCAGCACGTAACCCTTTTTCCGGCTAGAAATCCATAACGTCCCAGACTTATACCAATATTAGCAACTGACTGATACAATAGGTCCACTGGATCAGTTTACTGAACAGAGGTGTGTCACTGAGCATTAACGTTTGATACTCTTTTTTTTTTTTTTTTTTACTTTATTTTGCAATTTAACTACGACTTTCCTTGACTTTAGCAAGGAAGATGGATGTTAATCTCTTCCGGCTGCCATGTGAAAGTCTGGCACTCAAATGCAAACAACAGCAAAACAGTAAAAGGGTGCTTATAAAGGAACCAACAACAATGCTAATAAAATTATACAAATTACAAATGTTCCAGAGTAATGCATAATTGAAATAGGTTGTAATAATGACAAAAGATAATAGCACAGAAACCATGTGTTTGCACAAATGATGTCTTTACAAAATGCCTGCTAATTATTTTCTAAATATGGAACTTTCCATTGACTGATTTGTTAATGTCATATTGTATATTACATTCATTCTTATGACCTCTTTCCATTTATATGTCACTTGTATGCATATATGGAATTCACATTTAGGGTGAATTTTTAAAAATGGAAGTTTAAATGCATAATGGGCTGAGAAGCACCATGGATTTTGATCTCTCATTTTGAGAGAGAGAACCACACAGCATTTCCAAATCCTCTAAATGGGCCCCATACTCTCATTATTCATCTTATCCGTATTGTTAACAATGGCTTAAAGGCAGAAGAACTGAATCACCATTAGAGTTAAAGATATAAAAATCTTATGATGGGGGAAATTAGTGTTTGCCCAATGCTTGGAGGAAGAAATCTATAATAAAGCCGTTATTGATTTTCCACTCAGCATTGCTGAACATTTTATTGAAAACTAGACTGATCCCATCATTTGAATTTTCAATTAAGCAAGGGTATTTTGTGGATTTATTGGGGTTTATTATATTCTGAGTGTGTGTGTGTGAGAGAGTGTGTAATCCTATATACACATAGAGTGTTATTCTTTTCCAACACTAAATGAAACAATTTAATTTCCCAATGAGTCTTTGGAAAAAAAAAATACAGTACTTTCATCCTGAACATTTGATAGGCTTGAAAGACTATGGTGTATTGGTACAAGTTCTGCTAAAGTGACTTGCTTATATATAGATATATGGTAACTCTGCATGTAGCAACTATGGCAACAAGTATCATATGATTTGTAACAGAGAGGACCTGTCTCCCAGCCCATGATCCTTTCTTGTAGGGATGGAATCCTCAGCATATCTTCTCTAGATATCCATGGAGGAAAAGTAGAATCATCTTGGATAAGATGATTGCTGATATTGCAAACTTGCATCAGTTCTTCAGGGTTTCAGATAAGAGTCTTTCCCAGCCCCACCTGAAATTTCTGAGAACTGGACTTGGTCCTTCTACTTATGAAATGGGATCTGTCATTGAGCTATACTCCTTCGGATAGACCATGAGTGCTTCTAGCTCAGTGCTGTCAACATTGATAGATATGAACTCTGCAAATTTTCATGCAAAATAAAGTGCTGTGCCATGTTACCATGGCCAGTTTTCCACAGCTTGATTGGAACTAGGATCCTTTGACTTAGAGGTACATTTTTTAGGTTAGGAACAACTCTAAGCATTTGAATGGTGTGTGGAGGATGCATGCTGAAAAGCAGATGGGGCCATTACAAAGAAATGGGCAGAAATGGATTTGATTCTGTTTGAATTAAATTTAATTCAATTAATGAAGTGTACTTTATATTAGATACTGTGGATTTAATCATTTCCTTCTTCTGTTGCATTACAAATCACAATTTGGTGGCCGCCTCTGAAATGGCTATGGTGAGAGGGAGACATATGACTTAAGGCCTTAGGTTGTAGATCTCTGCTTTACCCACATATATCACTGTCTTCAAAAGCATCACTGTCAGTCAGCTTACAGACACATGGGTTGAGAATATAGTGTCCAGTAAGTGTGTCCAGTGAGATAGCAACTCTCCAGGGTTTCAGGCAAGTGTCTGTCCCAGCCCTACCTGAAGATGCTAGGAACCAAACTTGGGATCTTCTGCATACAAAGCAGGATACTGTAGATCTGCTTCTGTAGGCCTTTGTGTGTTGAGCACAAACTTCTTCAGGGAAGTCATAAATGCATATATCTGAACATGCTTATAAATTTACTCCTGATGGGAACTCTGAGGAGATATAGGAAGCTGTGCAGTTGAAAACCTCTTGTTGTATGTTAAGACCATAGAATCATGGACTCATAGACTTGCAAAGAGGCCATTAAGTAATTTTCTGTTCTGTGCAAAAATGTCAATTAAAACATTTACAAGACATGTCTGTCCTATTTTTGCTTGAACTGTCCATCAAAAGAATACTTACCATTCCCTTGGTAACTGGTTCTATGGCAAGTGCTTAGCACCAGAATACCTCTCTGCATCACCCACTGTTGTTATTTTATTTCATTTAATGTGGTTATATTTTTGATTCTACCATCTGGATGGCTATACTTTGTCAGAAAGACATATTTTTTTTTCTCACAGGGATGCAGACTGGTTGGTACAAGAGTAGAATCAAAACGGTGGTGATTTGGAATGTGAAATAATCAGATTGATTGAACCTTCCCATACAAGGCAGCCAAAGAAAATACTTAAAATATAATCTCAAGAGTTATTTCAGTATTTTGGATGTGCTAGGCTGTTGACTTGAATAGACAAAAGCTAATAGAGAAAAAATATAGATCAGGGTTCCTCAACCAGGGTTCTGTGGCACCCTAGGGTTCCACGAGGGGTCACTAGGGGTTCCCTGGAAGATCAAAATTTATTTAAAAAAAAATTCCAAATTCAGGCAACTTCACATTAAAGAGGTAAGTTTCATTCTTAGTTTTCAGTTTAGAAACACTGTTAATGCCTATATACAGGCCTACCCATGAAACAAATATAATAATTTTGTAACTTCTGGCCTCTATTTCAGCCTGAACCGTGCAGGGGTGCCCCGAGGCCTGAAAAATATTTCAAGGATTCCTCCAGGGTCAAAAGGTTGAGAATGGCTGATATAGATGGACAAGAGAGGCAGTGAAAAGAAAGTAGGGGAGGTCTCAAATGAACATTTCTATGGAGGTGTCTAAGAATCTTGAAAAGGCCCTAAAGGAAAACAGCTATAATTAATAATTAAAGAAACACATGTAAATCAAGAAGAACCAAAAACAAGGAAACAAAAATGTGGACATTTGTGAGAGCTTTAAATTAGATTGGTGTCTCTCTATCCTACATTTGCCATAAAGGCTCTAGAAGGAGAAGGAGAATGAGGAGAGAAATCTATCACTTTTCTCATCAACTAAGTTAACATCCTTAGTATCCCATTCTACATCTTGGAAATGAGAGAGAGAGAAAAAAAAAAACACTGGAATGGATTTTAAAAAGCACCGAAACTCAGAATTAGCAGAGTAAAGCAAGTCAAGCCATCCCAATCTGTTCCACATTATATAAAACTAATTTAGGAATTACACACATGAGGTATGCTTACAAATGATCTTAATTACAAACTAATTACAATTTGGTTCTGCTAATCAGATGATCGGGTGCATTGATTTTTATCAGCTGATTAACCCTAATATACAGCATCGCAGAAATATGCCAGACTCTTTTAGGAAGTCTATTTTGTTTTGTTTTGTAGATTTGCTTAGGTAGAACCCTTCAAAAAATTCATCTACAAGCCTGCTTGAATTGCTGGTAGCAGTTGGATGCCTAATGATCCATGAAAACATCCTTGCTTACCTTTATCCTTGTTGTTGCTGCTGCTGCTGCTGCTGTTTCTTTCACTGTCTATAACAGGGACTTATCCATAGGTGTCCAGGGGTGTCCAGGGAGAAGGGCAAGGGGAACAAAAACATTACATCATCATAAAGCAGACTCTGCTCAATCTCTGTTTGTATATGATGACACAATGAAAGTATAAAAGGGCAGAACTTGAGTTGTGATATCATGGTTCACATTTTGCCCTTTTGACATCATGGTAGCTAGCTGAAGATGCTTATGGATCTATCTATGCTGTCATATAACTTGTCAAGGCACTTAATATAATGTCTGCATCCTTATACCATGCTGAATTCGGTTAGCAAATTCGCTCATTTATCTGGGTTTTCATAATACATTGAATCATGAATTAACTACACAGATTGGGTGGGTGTGCAACATACAAAAACCACACTGCCCCAAACAAATCAATAACCACAATCAAAACTCACCATGTGCAAATGCAGATACTAAGACTTCAGTTGACATAGTTGAGTGTGCTGTGCAAACCTTTGAATACAGATTTCACGCTTACTCTTTGCCAACTCCAGTTAAAACAATCAGGTTCAAAACACCAGAAAAGACCTTTAGTGAACAGCTATGTGGACTTTAGACTACGTCATGCTTGATGGATAAACACACCCTTTATGGCATGTTCCTGCACATGTATGAATACTAAACATTTCACAGAGGGTTCTGATGATATTTTTATAGGAAGCTTGTAACTCTCTAGTTCTGATACTTCCTTACCCTTGCCAGCTATCTTCATTTACCACTGGCAGTCTTGATTCTCTCATCAATATCTAATTTTAATCATTGCCTGGGGCACACCATAATTCTGAACAATTTTTAAACACTCACTCTGACTCTGGGGCAGACTGAATATTTATCTCTTTTTTCCTTGAAATCTCTCTGCCCTTGTCTCAAGGGCTCTGTTCTCAGAGAAATAAAAGGCTGAAAATCTAAACTTTAGAGTGGAACCCTCTGCTTGATCTGGGGGATCTCCAATTGCTTCTCTCCTCCCCCACCCGTTCCGTCCATCCCATGCAAAAGAGCCCTCCTTTCCTTCATGTAGGAGTCTTAAGGAGCTAAAGGAGTTGCCATGGTAACAAGGAGGTGAGAGAGTCAGTTTTAACCAACCCCATTCCATATAGGGATATATGAATCAACCTTTATTAGATCTGATTTCATACCAGATGTATTTTACTATTGCATCATACTAAAATCATCATCATCATTGTTGTCATCATCATCATCATCATCATCATCATCATCATCATCTTTACTGTCATATACAACATACATGCATACATACATATATAATGTGCATTTGTGTGAACATAATATATTAATTTTGTACAAAAAAGTCCTGTAATACTGTATATGTATCTAGTAGCCAGCTAGATTTCATATCAATTAACCTAATAAAAATAAATCTCAATCAGCAACTTTTTTAAAAAAAAATCGAGCTATCCTTAGTATTCCCTTTCTCCACCTCCCAAAATATTTACACTGTTTTGCACACAATTTTCTCAAATATGCATGTTGTTGTACGCAATTCTTGAGTTGAGGATTTTACAGCAAAATAACTCATCTGTAACAGCTATTGGGAAATTATGCAAATTGCTGGTGAAAGGATGGATCCCATTTTGGCAAAATACAGCTTTTTGGTGGTATCGTTAGTTGCACACATCTAAGTATGTGGAAATGGTCTTAATACAACTCCATCCATTTTTGACCTCTGTGACTCTTTGGCTGCGCTCTTACAGGTTTTCCTTTTTTCCATGTTGTTTTAAACTAACTCTCTGGAGAGTTGTTAGAAATAAGTATTGGTTCTTTGCTGAATGGAAGGATATTTGGAAAATGTTCTAAGTAGTATAGAAATAAGAAAGAGAAGCTTACCGGTAAATAAAGTCACAGTACTTATATATGTTATATAAGTATTGTGACTTTTATTTACCGGTAAGCTTCCTTTCCTCTTAAAAACAACTGCTAAATTTTATGGAACAATAAAATTTTAGAGTGAACAATATGAAGTCATCTAACTGGAATGCAACAAGTAAATATGAGTTGGCAAATCACTCGGTTCACTTTGCACTTAAAATGGTCTTCTTATTTTCCAAAGTAAATTTAAAAGGTGGACCTGTTTAGCCTTTGTTCCAGCAAGCTTTTTGTCTCTAATGAGTTTGAAAGCTTCTGCTGTCAAAACATCTGTTTACACTAAGAGTTTCATTTTGGTGCAGTGCAATCCTCTCTGTATTAATTCAGAACTTAGAACCTCTGGGTTCTATAAGACTTATTTATGAGAAATGGTGTACCTGATTACTGACTTCATGCTACATTTTGGGCTGGATCCAGCGTATGACTAATTTTCAGTAATAAGCATTACTAATTTTGCATTCAACCCTTTGCATTTTTCTCATTTGTGGATGGTTTAAAATATTATTTAAGGAACTTGTCCCCCCCCCTTTTTGGATGTCATTTATGATAGAAAAGTTGGGTCTAAACAATAAACTAATGGGCTAAACTATACATGAAATTTCTGTTGAACAGCAGAGCAGAAAACCTCAGCAGATGGCGAGTTGTCTTCAGGTGGAAACAATAAAGCTGAAGATAAGACAACCACTTGTCAGATAGGCTTTGATTACATCTAGAATAGTAGGTCTTCAGCTGAGTATGGGCTTGAGATAATGTCGTCCAGATTTCTTTCTGGTTGTATGATTCTATGAAATGTTTCAGAGTCACACCCACCCCCAAATGCCAAGGAAACTGCAAGCTTTCCTCCTCTTGCTGAATGTTCAAAACTATGCAGGGTAACTGACAGTTGTCGAACTCAATCCATTAGTGGAAAATTCAGAAAATACGGTTGATATGGATTTGATATGTGAAAAAGAAAACAAAGTAAAATTAGAAATACAAGAGTAGGGGAAAGGAAGAAAAAATAAAAACCTCTGGTCCAAGCCTCTTAATCATTCAAATGTCGGTGAAATCCCACACCAGTGATGGTCTTTGAGAAATAAGGCTGGACATTATATGGATCAAATTAAACCATTTTGTCCAAGACTATTGAACTGGAGGTCAGCTTTCAAAAACTTGATCATAGTTTCCAACCTTATAATCAAATCTTTTATTTGAAAATTGAATTAAGCCAGACTAAAAAGATAGGCCTGTTGGTAAGAATTCCAAAGAAGAGAGGGAAAGGGAAGAAAATTATCTTATGTGACCCTTGATATACTTCAGTAGAAGAAAGAACACCTTGATATCTACCAACTCACTAACTAAAAGCAAATTTGCATCCTTTTCATTGACAGATAAAAAATAAAGAAAAGAAATAGTTTTGTGATCAGTTTCCTTTGGTGGATAAAAAGCTGTGGGGTCTTTCTGGAAAGATGTATATATTGACAAATTTATGGATTATCAAGGATAAGCATATTTTTGTAGGAGAAATGTGTGGTTCTGCTTATAGCTTCACAAAGCCTTAGGGGAGGACCCAAAGAGCCTGGGGATTTACATAGGATAAAAGGGACGATTGCCAAATTAAACACTAAAACGATTTTAGTTCTTGGTCCACCTACTTCCTTGTTCTGGATCTGTCCAATTTTGGGTATGCAGTCTTTAGCTCTTCATTCAAATGCCAAATTGAATGGCATTTGTTCTTGACAACGCCCCCCCCCCCCCGCACCCCCAAAAATCTGCATTCCTGTTGCAGGGAAAGTTTGAGCCCCAGATTGGAATCTTGGTAGGGAAAATATATATCTATCCTCTCCATGCATTTACCATCTTAAATCTTAAGAGCCTGTGTTTACTAAAATAAAAAAGTAAACACAGTAAGACATTGTGCTATGTAAGCATATAGTTTGGTTTGCATTGTGCTATAAAAGCATATAGTTTGGTTCATATTTCATCAAAGAGATATCTAAATCTTGAGCGGAGGTATCCTTGATCTCCAAAGTCTTCTCCAAGTTAACCTATCATTCAGGACTTTGCTCTAGGGTACTACAGACCTTCCAAAGTTGAACATTCTCCTAATCAAAAATTAGTTAAAAGTAATTGTCTAGCAGGAATTGGCATCCAGCCACAGGGCCATATTTGGCCCCAAGTCCTTCTGAAAATTGGCAGCATGTTTCCTCTCATTCTGTGGCAGGAAACACATGGAAATAATAATTTAGCCCCAAATTAGAATTAGCAAAATTTAAACCTCATTTACCTCCCGCAAACCCCAGTTGGCAGTTTCCTTAACATTGTTAAGAATGGCCCCCTACCATCAACATTTGGTGCTCATGTTTTGCAGCCTGCTATAGTTTCTTACCCACATTCTTTTGACAATACATTTTTTTTAATGTTGTCAGTTCAAAGAAAGATAAAACAGGGCATGGGGAAAAGAGCTCAGAAAACAAAAACTCCTTTGGACAACTTTTTATGATTTAGAAAAATAATGTTGAAGACATTCAGAGAAGTTCTCTTAGAAGCATCACCTTCAATTCTACTTTCAAACTGAAAGCTCAATCTTAGATGTCAACTTTCAAGGCAATGGGAGCTTTCTGATCCACGGATCCCTCAAGGGGCTTCTGTTGGTGCACTGCAATAAGTACTTGCCAACAGTACTTAGGAAATTTGTAGATAAATGACTTCAGATTTTTTTTTTTATTGCTAGCTTCCTGCTACCCAGTCCAATGCCTCTCCTGACAAAAATAAAAGTGCAATAGTTAGGTCTTTAAAGTTTGATCAGAAATTATTTGCACAGATGCACTTACTTTTTTTTTTTTTCCTTAGAGATGCTGTATTATAATGTCATACAAGAGCAATCTATGTAGCTGGGGAGCCCTGTTTACTTTCCCCAGCTATCCAGCTGATCAGCTGTTAGCTTGGGGTCAGGAAACATTATGTTGAGAACCGTATCAAAAGATTCAGGAAGTACAAAATCTCCTGGCTACCTCTACTGGCCTGAAGGTTTTAGCAATACCATTAACTGTCTAAGATCAAAATTAATGCAGGCACTCAACAGTGGAATAAATAGCGAAGTCTAAGTCCCAGACAAGTCCAAGGTTCAACAAGGACAAAGGTTTGTTGCTGAGGTTCAACAGGCAGGGCAAAAAGCATTATTCAATTCAGATGATGAAGTTTTCAGGAAGGCAGATACTGCTTTCAATCAAGATTGATTTCAGCGCTTGTGTGCTCTAAGATAAAATATCCCATGTTAGAAATCTCTGGGTTCAATTCAAGTACACTGGTTATCATCTAAAAAGCTCTCCATGGCTCAGGGCTTGGTTATTAATGGGACCACTTTTCTCCAATTGTCTCTACCCACTTTATAAGATAAAATGGGATAGGCATGTTCTGAGTCCTACTGACCAAACAGTGCCATCTTGTGGGACCCTGGAGGCATGCCTTCTCTGTCATTGTTCCTGTCCTCTGGAATATTGTTCTTCCTCAAGGTTCATTTGGTCTTGACTCTGCTGTTCTTTAGAAAAGAACTAAAACTTTGGCTTCTCAAACATGCCAGAGACTCAGACAATATTTGAACCCACTTGATTGATAATGGGTGGTTGGAATTCTCCTGTTTGTATATTTCTGCAGTGTGCAAATATTTCTGTATTTGGTTGTGCATTCTTATCGTGTTTTTAACTATATGCACCACCTTTTTTATTTGATGGCCTTTTATTTGATGGATCTTATTATTTTCCCTTTTTAAAATCCTTTTTGTCATGTCTGATTCTCAGAGACTGCTTGGACAAGTCCCTGCAGTTTTCTTGGCAAGGTTTTTCAGAAGTGGGTTGCCATTGCCTCCTTCCTAGGGCTGAGAGAAAATGACTGGCCCAAGATCACCCAGCTGGCTTTGGGCCTAAGGCAGGATTAAAACTCATGGTCCCCCAGTTTCTAGCTTGATGCCTTATCCACTATACCAAATTGTCTCTCATTATTTTCTTAGTCTCCATTAAATCACAACCATTCCTGGTCAGCACTAATAGCTGAACAAAAGTTACTCAGGAATAACTACTTCCAAATAATTGTCCCTCTCAAAGTTTCTCTGCATGGAACCTGCATCTTCTCCAGTTCTCTGATCTTTGACTTTCAATGGAATGGGAGTGGTTCTGAAGTGGAACCACTTCATTCTACTCCTTCTGTTCTTCTTCTTGTGAGGATGTATATCAAGATGCATGAGGCTACTGGTTCACAAAGATCAAATTCTTCAAGCATCCTTATTCCAAAGTCTGGAAGGTCACAGGAGAGAGGGCCCCGCTACTACTTCTCCATATGAAATTCAAAGCATATGTGATAAAATTCAAAGAAGAACCTCCTTTATCTGCCATAGAAGTTTTGATGAATTGAATGTTTACCTCAGGATGATCCATCATCTTAATGTGAAATTAAGAATATATAATGCCTTTTAAATCAGGAAACCCCAATGTCCACAATACATATTTCTTATCTAGTAATTTTTGCACACTATTTTAACATACATATTACAGTTCACTCTTGCATGCAACCAAATACTTCCTAATCCCAGAAATGCTTTGTTTGATGCTAGTGATTTCTGTTCACTTGATATGGTTCTCCTGATGCCAAACAGTAACAAAACACAAACACTGGTCCCTTCTGGAGTGATGGGTATTTCATCTCATTTTTATGGTGGGAGATAAAACAACAGTTCCATCTCAAAGTGAGAAAGCCATTAAAAGGGAAAGAGAAAAAGAGATACAACTGAGCCCAGATTTTTACTATATTTATTCTTTATTGTCTATAGAGCAATTTTTTAAAAAGATATTTTATTTCTAAACTCTTACATTTTTGAAAAATTATTGCACATACACAGAAACAAAATCAAACCTTTCCTTTATACAAATCTTTAACAAGTGGATATCAGCTCACTAGCTTTATGGTAAAATGTTATTTAGAAGTTTATGTCATTGTCGTCATCATCGTCATCATCGTCATCATCGTCATCATCATCATCATCATCATCATCATCATCATCATCTTGTAACCAACTCTCCTTTTCAATCTCAACTTTCTTTTTCTTTTTTTCCCAGACTCACTTTGTTAAAATGGGTTGTCACAGACTGTGTCAGGTTTAAACAGACAAAATTCAGCCATGTAATAATTTCCATATTAGAACCAGGCATAAATTTTAGGTGGGGAATTTGGATTCCTCTAGACACTGCTGACCTACAACTTCCAAAGTCCTCCAACATTAATCAAGATGGATGGAGCTGTGGAGACCTGTAGTTCAGCAACATTTGGATGACCAGAGTTTTCATCCATGATGTCTACCTAAATAAAGAGACATCTGTATGCACGTCAAATATTAGTAATTTCTGGAAAACTCGCAAAGCCTTGCTGGATGATATTAATATGATTAAACCACAAGTAACCTTGCATTCCAATTCTCTCAGAGTCTGGATTTTTTTTTTCTGGCCAGTGCATCTCTGCTGAAAACCGCAGGCATTTTGTAGCCAAATTATCTGCACCAGCATTTTGATCTAACATACTTTTCCTATTAGGAAAAAAAGAAAACACCTCAAATATTAGGACCAATTCAAGCAAGATGGAGATTTACCAGCTGAGCCCTTAGAGTTACACCTGACCTCTGAAAGCATTATAATTCAGCCCCAAATGCATCAGTTGCCACCAAATTACCTTTGTGTGTAAACAAGAAGGGAAATTAGAAAAGACATGGGGAGAAAGCACATTAACCCAGCTTAATTTGATAATAATTAAATTAAAAATAAATGAAATAAGCATGCTGTGGTTTGTGCTAATTTTTGAGTAGGGAAGGAGAAACGGTAGCAGACGGATAGATACTAACTGTCCATACCATGATAGATACTGGCTTGCATGACTCCAGTTACAGTCTTTTATGGCCCTACCTGCTTGCTGTATGTATTGGAATGGGCTCTGCATTCTTCATGCTGAAAATGCTCTTTTTTTCTTTTAGTATTTACCTGAATGCCCAGGCCTACCCAAGTTCTTAATTTTTCTTGCTTCCTGAATCATCTCCTCCTTGTCCTTGCTGCTGCTTGCCTGTTTGCAAGTGGTAGAAAAGGACAAAGATGATAGGCCAGACAAATGGAATAGCAAAGACTTCCATGAGATGCTCCATGAATAATTTGTCTCTGGGTATTAAATCACAGTGATCTAGCTTGAAAAGATCCCTGTAGATTTTCATTTGCTGACACTGAGAGGTCACCAGATTTCCCATTAGTGAGTTCCCTAGCCCTGTGACAACTCTCCCCACTCCATTAAGTTTCTCAGACTGTGGGAATTTGGGGTAAAAGGGGGTTACAGATGCCATACAAATCACCTTCCCTTGAATGGAAGCCAGAACCCCAATCAAAAGACTCATAATTCTTGAGGCCCATCTCTAATTCAGAGCTAGAATCCACCTCTCTGCAAGACTTCTATTTAGACATCTTGTTGTTGTTTATTCGTTTAGTCGCTTCCGACTCTTCGTGACTTCATGGACCAGCCCACGCCAGAGTTTCCTGTCAGTCGTCAACACCCCCAGCTCCCCCAGGGATGAGTCCGTCACCTCTAGAATATCATCCATCCATCTTGCCCTTGGTCGGCCCCTCTTCCTTTTGCCTTCCACTCTCCCTAGCATCAGCATCTTCTCCAGGGTGTCCTGTCTTCTCATTACGTGGCCAAAGTATTTCAGTTTTGCCATTAATATCATTCCCTCAAGTGAGTAGTCTGGCTTTATTTCCTGGAGGATGGACTGGTTGGATCTTCTTGCAGTCCAAGGCACTCTCAGAATTTTCCTCCAATACCACAGTTCAAAAGCATCGATCTTCCTTCTCTCAGCATTCCTTATGGTCCAGCTCTCGCAGCCATATGTTACTACAGGGAACACCATTGCTTTAACTATGCGGGCCTTTGTTGTCAGTGTGATGTCTCTGCTCTTAACTATTTTATCGAGATTTGTCATTGCTCTTCTTCCAAGGATTAAGCGTCTTCTGATTTCCTGACTGCAGTCAGCATCTGCAGTAATCTTTGCACCTAGGAATACAAAGTCTTTTACTGCTTCTACATTTTCTCCCTCTATTTGCAAGTTATCAATCAAGCTGGTTGCCATAATCTTGGTTTTTTTGAGGTTTAGCTGCAAGCCACCTTTTGCACTTTCTTCTTTCACCTTCATCATAAGGCTCCTCAGTTCCTCTTCACTTTCAGCCATCAAAGTGGTATCATCTGCATATCTGAGATTGTTAATGTTTCTTCCAGAGATTTTAACTTCAGCCTTGGATTCCTCAAGGCCAGCTTGTCGCATGATGTGTTCTGCATACAAGTTGAATAGGTAGGGTGAGAGTATACAGCCCTGCCGTACTCCTTTCCCAATCTTAAACCAGTCCGTTGTTCCGTGGTCTGTTCTTACTGTTGCTACTTGGTCGTTATACAGATTCTTCAGGAGGCAGACAAAATGACTTGGTATCCCCATACCACTAAGAACTTGCCACAATTTGTTCTGGTCCACACAGTCAAAGGCTTTAGAATAGTCAATAAAACAGAAATAGATGTTTTTCTGAAACTCCCTGGCTTTTTCCATTATCCAGCGGATATTGGCAATTTGGTCTCTAGTTCCTCTGCCTTTTCTAAAGCCAGCTTGTACATCTGGCAATTCTCGCTCCATGAACTGCTGAAGTCTACCTTGCAGGATCTTGAGCATTACCTTACTGGCATGTGAAATGAGTGCCACTGTTCGATAGTTTGAACATTCTTTAGTGTTTCCCTTTTTTGGTATGGGGATATAAGTTGATTTTTTCCAATCTGATGGCCATTCTTGTGTTTTCCAAATTTGCTGGCATATAGCATGCATTACCTTGACAGCATTATCTTGCAAGATTTTGAACAGTTCAGCTGGGATGCCGTCGTCTCCTGCTGCCTTGTTATTAGCAATGCTTCTTAAGGCCCACTCAACCTCACTCTTCAGGATGTCTGACTCTAGCTCACTGACCACACCGTCAAAGCTATCCCCGATATTGTTATCCTTCCTATACAGGTCTTCTGTATATTCTTGCCACCTTTTCTTGATCTCTTCTTTTTCTGTTAGGTCCTTGCCATCTTTGTTTTTGATCATACCCATTTTGGCCTGGAATTTACCTCCAATGTTTCTAATTTTCTGGAAGAGGTCTCTTGTCCTTCCTATTCTATTGTCTTCTTCCACTTCCGCGCATTGCTTGTTTAAAAATAATTCCTTATCTCTTCTGGCTAACCTCTGGAATTTTGCATTTAATTGGGCATATCTCCCTCTATCACTGTTGCCTTTTGCTTTCCTTCTTTCTTGGGCTACTTCTAGTGTCTCAGCAGACAGCCATTTTGCCTTCTTGGTTTTCTCTTTCTTTGCGATGTATTTTGTTGCCGCCTCCTGAACAATGCTGCCAACTTCTGTCCAGAGTTCTTCCGGGACCCTATCTACTAAGTCCAGTCCTTTAAATCGATTCTTCACCTCCACTGCATATTCCTTAGGAATATTAGTGAGCTCATATCTAGCTGATCTGTGGGTCTTCCCTAATCTCTTTAGTCTGATCCTAAATTGTGCAAGAAGAAGTTCGTGATCTGAACTACAGTCAGCTCCAGGCCTTGTTTTTACCGACTTTACAGATGTCCGCCACCTTTGGCTGCAAAGGATGTAATCAATCTGATTTCGGTGTTGTCCATCTGGTGAAGTCCATGTATAAAGCCGTCTCTTAGGTTGTTGGAAGAGAGTGTTTGTCATGCAGAGTGAATTATCTTGGCAAAATTCTATCAGCCTATGTCCTGCTTCATTTTGTTCTCCCAGGCCATACTTACCTGTAATTCGAGGTGTCATTTGACTGCCCACCTTAGCATTCCAGTCTCCTGTGATGAAAATAGCATCTCTTTTAGGCGTGTTGTCCAGTAGGTGCTGCAGATCCTCATAGAACTGCTCTACTTCAGCTTCTTCAGCATTTGTGGTTGGGGCGTATATTTGGATCACTGTGATGTTAGATGGCTTGCCCTGAATTGAGATCATTCTGTCGTTTTTTGGGTTGTATCCAAGCACTGCTTTAGCCACTTTACTATTAATTATGAAGGCTACTCCATTTCTTCTGTGGTCCTCTTTTCCACAGTAGTAAATCTGGTGGTCATTTGATGTGAAGTGGCCCATTCCAGTCCATTTCAGTTCACTGACGCCCAGAATGTCTATCTTTAATCTTGACATCTCACCAATAACCACATCCAATTTGCCCTGGCTCATAGATCTTACATTCCAGGTTCCAATGGTGTGTTGATCCTTAGAACATCGGATTCGCTGTTCACCACCAGCACCGTCAGCCGCTAGCCGTCCTTTCGGCTTTGAGCTAGCTGCGTCATCACGTCTGGGGCTAGTTGAGCTCATCCTCTGTTCCTCCCCAGTAGCATTTTGACCATCTTCCAACCTGGGGGTCTCATCTTCCAATGGTATACCGACATATCTCTGGTTGTACTGATCCATTTAGTTTTCACAGCAAGAATACTGGGGTGGGTTGCCATTACCTTCCCCAGGGAACGCATTTAGTCTGACCTCTCTGTCATGACCTTCCTGTCTTGGGTGGCCCTTCACGGTTTAGCTCATGGCATCATTGAGGTGCTCAAGCTCCAGCACCACAACAAGGTAATGATCCTTTGCTGAAGTTAGACATCTTACTAAATTAATTTTGTGTCTGTGTACTGCCATCTTTCATTAGCTTCATAGTTCTTGGGTATGCATAGGTGAGTACTTTGCTAAATATTATCTGGTTTAGGGAGAATGCTTATGCATTGTATGCTAATTCATATCTGTTGGGAAGTTAATCATCTAGCTTCAATAATCTCTTTTGATGAATGTAATTCAGGAGAAATGTAGCCATTTTAGGGCAGGCGTAAATGAATATAGACGCATTTCTGCTAAATACATCCTTGCCACATTTTGTGAAAACAAATCCCTAATACATAACTACATACAATTTACAGTTCCAGAGAACAAATGCCAGGATTGTAATAGAAGCTGAGCCTTGTTTTTGCACCCTCATCTCTCAAATTTCCCAGAACTGAATGCATATTATTCCTATTATTATTTTTGTTATTATAACCACGAACTAAATATATTGTGAGTAAAGTATCCCCTTCTTTCCTAAAATATTAATAGAAGCCTAAAATATTAATAGAACCACTGAGAGTGATTACCATATAGGTTAGGATCATAGTTGGGGAGGTGTAATTATCCTTTTCATGTACTGTTTGTCTAGGATTGATTTCCATGTAATTGCTGAGTTTTTTGCTTCTTGCTTTGTTTTCTTAACAAATAAGGAAATAATTAAGAGAAACAGTTCTTCATGCTCAGTAGTTCTAGCATGACTTGATCTCCTTCCCTGTTGTTGCTTTTTATACTCTACACTGCCAACATATTTATACATTACATTTATACTCTACACTGCCAACATATGTATTTTATTTATTTATTAAATTTTGCCACCACCCATCTCCCCGCAAAGGGGGGACTCTGGACGGTTTACAATCCCATTGATGCTGTTTAAGTAACCAGGGGAAAGTATCTCAGACATTTTTCTATGGCAGGTTTTCCAACTTGAACACATTTCAAATATAGGTAGTCCTCCAGTTACAACCACTTGTTCAGCGACTGTTCAAAGTTACAATGGTGCTGAATGAGGGGGACTTACAACCAGTCCTCAAAGTTGTGGCTGTCGCAGTGTCCCTGCGGTCATGTGATCACAATTCAGGAACTTGGCGACCAGCTTGTATGTATGATGGTTGCAGCATGCCACAGTCATGTGATTGCCATTTGCAACCTTCCCTGCTAGCTTCCCACAGGCCAAGTCAATGGGGAAGCCAGCAGGAGGTTGCAAGTTGCTCCAATAAGTCACTTTGGCTCTCATTGCTTTTTCTCCCAAGGAGCCTCTGGGTGGCAGGTTGAGTGCAGGCCTGGGCAGGTGGGCAGCTGCCCACCCAGCTGCACTCATGCTGGGCCACAGCACCCCACCCCACCTGCCCACACTCCATAGCACTCACCCACCTGCTGGCCTGCTTGAGTGTCCCCTAGGGAAAGGCTTGTTGTGACCAGAACTTGCAATTTCCTGCTGGCTTCCCCATTGACTTTGCTTGTCGGAAGCTGGCAGGAAGTTGCAAGTTGCAGTAACATGAAGTCCTCGCTTAAGGACCCATGATCCTCACTTAACAGTGGCAATGGGGACTTCCAGGATTGTTGTCACTAAGTGATGCAGTCATGTGACATTGCACTTTACGACTGCTTTGCTTAGCAATGGAAATTCCGGTCCCAATTCCCGTAGTTAAGGAAGGACTACCTGTAAATGGATTTCACTTTCTAGGATTCCCCAGGTAGCATAGCCATTTCTAAGAATTCTGGGAGGTGAAGTCCTTACTACTATCATCATCATCACTCTTTATTACAGTCATAGACCAATACAATAGCATTATTCCGTAAGATAAACATAGTCATGCTTAAAGTATTAAAAGCATACAATAAAAAATAATATTGAATTCAGGTAAAATACACTAATTATCTATCTAACTCTATATGTAAAGTCAAATGCGTGGCCTATTTTAACTATTTAAGTATGTAAAATTTTAAGAATTTATTAGATATGAGATATAAAACATGAAAACTACATAGCAACTATGTTATATATATAGATAAGATTATAAAGAGTTTACAAAGGTATGCAAGACATTACAAAGGTTGGCCCCTCTTGGTGTCTCAAATCTTCATTGCTGTGGTGCAGAACCTGGCTACCTGTGCTGTAACGGTAGAATTTTCACCTATTAGCAGCAATTGCATATACACAGGATCTGTACATCCAGGATGTTTAATAATCAGCGGTGTAATGAATTTAATGCAAATGTCTTTGTAAAAGCCACAGTGCAAAAGGACATGGTCTATAGTTTCATCCTCCCCTGAGTCACATGGACAAGTCTTGCAGGCAATGGGATTTTTTTGTATTTGCAGAAGGGAGAGCTTGGCAGCGAGCTAAGGAAAAGGCTCTCCAGTGGGTGGGAATTTCAAGTTGCTCAAGTTAGCTGGTGGCAGAAGCAATAAAGAATGCCCAAGCTGGAGAATTTTGTTTCATAGAGACTGTGAAACTGACTTAAAGGAGTTAAGTAAGGGTTCAGTGATAAAATCTGCTTGTGAAACTGAAGAGAGAACTGGCAAAATGCTGGCCATTTGAAGTTCTCCATCAGATTTCTGGATAGAAAAAATGGTGAATCGTTTCTTCAAATTGCACAAACAGTTGTCCAATGGTAAGATTCAGTTGTGCCACCACTGAGAAAGTCCTCTGAAGGGTGTTCCTTTCATAATGGTTTTTCTTAGGCAGGGAGGCTGGAGACATTATTATGCAGTAAAAGACAGGATACGCACACACTGCACTAATGCTTTCAAAGTGCACAAAAAGAAAGAGGTGGACAGATTTGATTATGGTCCCGCAGAAAGAAGTGGGATGGTTATAAGCTTTCCATTGAAGTAATATACAGTTGTTGGATGAAGAAAAATCTATCTGCCATTCTTGACTGTGATGGATAAATCAACTCTTCATGTTCAAAAATGGCCTGTGGCTGGATTCGAGTCACTAAAGAACAAATTTCAGAGAAGGGCAAATTCCAACATCCCTTATTTGTTCATTAAAATATTTCTGAGAAAATTCTGCTGTATGTCTCTGCCTTAACTCCTTTTCAGCAAAGAAGCACACCCCAGACAGTTGCTTTGAAATTTGTTTTGGATCACATTTAGCAAGAAAGATAAAAGAGTGGGCAGATAAATAAATGATACAGATTTGGGTTGAAGGTCCAAACATGTCAAATGATTAAAGTGAGATGAAGGCTGCAAAGGAGAGAAAACACCAATTAAGTGGAAAAAGGGAAGATGGAAATGATTTAGCGCATCCTCCTTTGACATATTTCAAGTTACAGCTTGCATAAGAGGAATTTTCTCAGTAATAGTAAACAAGGATGACCTTGATGTGATCCCAGAGGCTTTGAAGGTGCACATTGTTTTAACTATGACAAAAATGCAAAGTGACACTGGACTGCTAGAGGAAAGGGGTAACTCATACAATCAGTAAAGCTATTGAGCTGCAAAATGTAGAACATTTTGGTGTGATAATATTTTGCTAGCAGACCACAAATCCCTATTAGGGTTTCCAAAACGAGAACTTCTTTAAAAAATCCCTGTATGATTCATCAGTTGAAGTAAGTCTTTGAAAAGTAGAGCTTTAATCCTGTTTGGGTTTTATGATTGCCTGCAGAGCTTCCTTTCTTGGACAGAGCCTTTTTGGTGACAATATAGTAGTGCTGAAATTCCTTCCTCAAGACCTATGAGTGCTTTCCCTTGATAATATCTCTTCAGAGAAATTTAATTAAAACAAAAATGAACTCAGAAGGTGTGTGGTTTATGTGCTGTTGTCTGAGTTAATTCCATGTTGCTCATCAGATAAAGGATCCTGTTTAGTAAATTATCCATGTCTTGATTGCTACGTGTTAGAAGAAATGTAGATATAAATTTTCACACAAGCCTAAGTAGGAGGAGGAGGAAGAAGAGGAAGAAGACCAGTACAGATATGAGACAGGAGAAACTTAAAGTTGGAAATATGTGAAATTTGGTGAAGGTAAATTTTCAACTACTCTCCATTTTGGACATGAGCTGTCATGGGCATCTTTGTGGCACTGGCTATGCCCCCCATCCTCTTGACTGACTTTGACAGAAGTTTGACTTGACTGTGCACCATCCAACTACTCTTCCTTCCAGTGGGCCAATAAAGGGGTGTTAAGAACAAAACTTTCAATCCTAACTAAGGGCAGGGTTTCCAACTTACATTAAATCCTCTCTTGGGCTTTATTTAAGGGTTAAGTTTGATGGTTCTCCTAAAACATAAGAGGTGGGGGAATAGTCTGATCTTGGGTTTATGCCCACTTGCTTGCAATCCTCTAGAAGGACAGAAAACAAATTGAACTTCCCTTCAAGAACTTCTATATTTGGGGGGTGGGGGGGGAGAGAATGGAGGAAAGTCAAGATCTGGAATTTTGACTTGTCACTGTTTGACTTTTCCATCTCTAACCACTTGCTGGACCATTTTACTAAGTGGAAGAGTTCAGTATTTTATTATGCCCTTAAGATAAATACTTCACAATGGAAGAGTGTGGAAACCAGTCATGTCTTTGACATATTCACATGCAACAAGCCGCTGATCTGTAGACAACTTCTGAAAACTCATATTTCTACAAGAATGATTTCTTTACCTGCCTAAAGCACTGTTACAATGCTCTGTGAATTATAACCAGACAAGATTTCAGGGCTGGAACTGTGGTCCAGTCACACCTGATCAATCTGTGTTTTGCTATCCTAGATGAAAACAAATGCTTTCTACTTTTCCTCTTCAAGCACTTAATTACAGTTAACCTATTTGTAGTAAACTCAACAGAACAGTTTGATACTTTAGATGGATTTGCAGATTTCTTATTTAAACTCATGTCCTATTATTTTAAGTATATTTTCCCTCCAAAATATTATTTAGATGTATATGTTTCCACAAAATATAAATGCATCTTGGTACATTTAAATTTCCAAGGAAGAGAGCCAATGTTTGAAGAAACGTGAAATTCACACATTAGTTTGGTGGAATTTGCAAAGGTTAGTGTCTTAGGAATGCATGTGTGTATTAGCAAGATAAAGCTAAATATGATGACTGTAAGACTTATCTTCTTTTTATCCTTTGTTGAAGTCATATCTTAGATATCACAAAGCAAGTTCCATAAAGAACACTAGGGAGACAAACAAGTGATTTAAAGATGAATCTGCATCTGGACCTTTTCTGCCACTCTACATCAGTCTGTGGTTTGTTTGGTTTACATCTCTTCTCAGCAATGTTAGGTTGTAATCTCCCATTTGTATTCTTGCTTTGGGAAATTGGCAAACAACATGGAGCAGTTGCTTTTATCTCTTGGGAGAATGGCACTGATTATTCAGTAACCTCCATGTACTGCTGGACAAAGAGGAAAAAAAAACCTCGGTCAAGTATACCAAGTGTCCTTAATGACCTATAGGACCAGCTATCTCCTCCTCTCCTGTTATAATCTAATGATGTCCTTCTGACACTCAGGTAGCTGAAGCTGGTGTTTGCTGCAGAAAAATAATATATCATTTTGACAAACCACTCCCTGAGATTTAACATTTATTTAGTGCCAACTGATTACTAGGTGTTATTAGTTCAGAAATAACATTATTTTTCAAAATATAGATGATATTGTTCGTCTGTACCAGTAATCCCTGGAGTTAGGCAAAGTTATTTCATGTTAGAGATGGAAGGATGGATGAATGGAGCCTGCCTATTTATCCTTCATTTCAGTACCCTCCTCCCTGGTCCCTCTCATTATCTCTCTCTTTCTCTCATCTATCTAATAACTATTTTTCTACAGATAGAGGAAGTCAGTATCAATCTATCAATAAATGGATAGTTTAGGACTAGGGTATGGGTTAGAATTAGAGTCCATACACCCACCCACCCACTGGCCCACCCATCCAGTAGCCTTATGGCTGTTGAGATGTTATGAAGCTACAACTCTTTTCATTCTTTACCATTGAACTAGCTGACTGTGGAATTAATTCTGTCCTGAAATCCTCTTTGCTATTTCTCAAAAGCATTCTTCCTCTCTAAAAGACATTTCAGTTTTTCTACCCAGCGTGCTTGAGATCTTCTTTCACACACTTCTGGTAACATTTTTGAGCTTGTTTTTTTTTTTCCTTTGGAGATGGCAAAGGGTAGAATTGGAGGTATAGCTGTTTCCATTATACAACTTCCCATTATTCTGCCTTCGGTTCCACTGTCTGATTAAGGGCCTTCAAACAATGATGTATATATTGCATTTTTATTTATTTATTTTATTTCCTCTAGGAGTCCTTTAGAATTATTTCCACAAAAAGCAACTCTGTGAAGGAGATTAGACCAAGAGTTATTGATTAACTCATTGGATGAGCTCTGTGCTGAAGTGAGAACTTGAAGCTGGGTTTCTCTAGCCCATATCTGACCTCTTGACAACTGCACTGCACTGGCCATAAAGGTACAGCTACTTGTTAGACAAAGAAGGTTCTGGAAAGAATTACCTAATTACAGTGTCACCTTATAAAAAGTCATATAGCCCTGCATCTTCCTTTAGCTAGTCACACCTCTAAATATTCACTCAAAATTTGTTGGATGATGACCTGTGCAATAAATTAGATTTAATGAGCACCTTGTTTGCCATATTAGAGTGCTCTGTAACTTGATAGATGTAGTCTCCCACATACTAACCTTTATGCTTCCCTACATCCATCTAATGGTCCTATCCCTTCTTTTAGATTCTTTTAGACTCTTGTTTTTTTATATGTACTTTCTGTTTTAATTCATATGTGTTTTATCTCTTGTAGCTTTTCATAATGTTTTTAGATTTTTATTTTTTACTCTGACGTATCCTCTATGCTTTCTAATGACTGTAACTCACCCTCTTTATGTTGGTCTATGACCATAAGAAAGATTTGATTTGATCTCTAATCATGGTGGGAAAGAAGTTAGCATTTTTAAAGACAGGTCTGTAAGGGAGCAGACATTAAATAAAGTGGAAATGGAACTCCAAATCTATGTATTATTTTAGAAATAATATGGTATTTCTTTAAAAATAAAATATGGTAAGGAAGACATTTCATTTCTCCTAATACAACTTTATATTCTTGACCTAACCTTGATAAAGAAAAACATCCAAATATACTTCAAATATGAATATATATGGCATGGGACACGGTGGTGCTGCGGGTTAAACCGCTGAGCTGCTGAGCTTGCTGATTCGAAGGTCGGCGGTTCAAATCCGCATGATGGGGTGAGCTCCCGTTGCTAGTCCCAGCTCCTGCCAACCTAGCAGTTCGAAAACGTGCAAATGTGAGTGGATTAATAGGTACCGCTTCGGTGGGCAGGTAACAGCGTTCCGTTTAGTCATGCCAGCCTCATGACCATGGAAGTGTCTACGGACAAACACCGGCTCTTCGGCTTTGAAACGGAGATGAGCACCGCCCCCTAGAGTCGGACATGACTGGACTTAATGTCAAGGGTAATCTTTACCTTTACCTATGAATGAATGAATGAATTGAATATATATATATATATATATATATATATATGAATACACACACACACATAAATACACACATACACAGTCAATAGATCTATAGATGTGTGTGTGTGTGTGTATGCATTTGTGCAAATTTGTATGAAAGTTTGGGCTGATTGTTGAAGGTTTCAACACAAGTTTTCAACTATGCATTTTACCAATTTCCATACAAACACATTAAAGGATAGCTTGTAGGTGTTATTTCTTTTTCACATCTCCAGTTCTGTGCAGTCCTTTCTTCATGCCAACAACAGCATTTGAAAAGAATTTGCATTCTCCTGCCAGATCTTCTATCTCTGTTGTGTAGTCTATACATCAGAAGTATCCTGGCTGGAGCATAGCAACAGTGAATTAGTCCCAGTTAATTGTTCTGAATTCTAAATTTCCAAAAGAGTAAAAACTAACATAAAAGGTGAGGGGGGTGGAGGAGAGAGAGGAAAGGCAGTATTTCACAGTAAATGTCAATATAAGACTTCATTTCATGCTAAGGTCAATTCTTTCATTCCTGGGGATCAGTTTGAACTGGGTCTTACCTTTGCTATCTGTCTAGAAACAGATAAATTGAGGTGTTAATCCATTTGAATTAATATATATTTTTGAAAAAGAAATAAGAATCCATTTTGGTGTTTCCCCAGACATTTATAATATGTTCCAAAAAGAAATACTCTGTCCTTCTTAAGAATTAGTCCTTAACTTATAATATAGGATATAATAGCCATAACATAGACACACATATCCTTAAATCTACTTAAACCAGCTTTCTCCAAACTGATACCATTCAGATGTGGGATTGCAACTCCAGAATTCCTGAACCAGCCTAGCTTTCAACAGAAAGTATGAAATCTAGCATGTCTAGAAAGTAACTATTTAGAGAATGATGCCTGAAATCAATAGTCTTGTAAATTCTGCATTAGACTGTGATCAGTATACCTTCAATGTTACTTGTGGAGTTATGTGGGAATCTAGACCTTGGATGGCATTACTTAGTGGACATATTCGTTGAAAATTGAAGGGAGATAACAGGTGGGGGAAATTAGGAACAGGGAGGCTAATTCAGCTGATAGATAGATAGATAGATAGATAGATAGATAGATAGACAGACAGACAGACAGACAGACAGACAGACAGACAGACAGACAGACAGACAGATGGACACAGAGCTAGGTAGCTAGGTAGCTAGATTTTGATTGAGCACATTCAAATACATAACCGCCTAATCAACTAACTGAAAGTTAAGGAAGAGTTTTACTGCCCCTAATGGTACCAGCTGCATAGCCAGCTATCTGAAAATGAGTTGCCCTCTCTGTCACACACGGCAATCACTGTTGAGTGCCTGAAGCCCCCAGTAATGCATTTCTTTGCTAAAAGTATATTCTGGGGTCATTAATACTATACAGTGTAAGCACACAAATGTAGTAATTTTCTTCTTCAGATAGCAATGATTAGAGACTATATTAGTAGTAGTCTGCAGTGACCTTGATCATAATGTGTATAAGTGATCAAAGGTCATTTCAACACACAAATTAATGTAAGTCTAGTAATAATGTACTGTATATTTGCAGTTCAGGGATAAGAAGTGGTGCCGCATTTTTGGATATCAATGTGAACGTGGTTTGAGGCTTACTGTGAAGTGGAATGCATTCATATATAATGCTCAAAATTAGATTACATAGTAATGTCATCCAGCTCTTTGTCTAATAACCGTTTCTGGAACATTAGATATGCTGTCTAGGGTAGCTGAACATGGTCTATTTCTTCAAGGTGTTGCGATTAATTTAAACATGTGCAACTGATGGCTCTCCAGATGTTACAATCCAGCTCCCATCAGTTCCAGTCAATATGGTAAATTGTAGGAGATGGATGCAAGTCGCAGCTGAACATCTGGAGGGCCAGATGTTCAGTTCCATTCATTTCATTGGGCTGCAATGAGTTCTTTGCTAGCCAGCCACGTTCATTTCCAAAACCCGAATTCCATCCCTCGAACAGGACTTTGAATAATCTTATCCTGCATTGCCAACTTTCTTGAGGTTCAGGGGAGGGGGTTGGACACATAACAGTTTTGAGGAAGTTGGTGGTGCCATATGGAACATAAGTCTATCAGCACTTAGCCCAGCATTTTGTTCCTGAAATAGAGCAGTCAAATGCTTCCAGTAAATGCACAGGCTGAACATATGAAGGTTATTTCTCCCTTGGTTTGCCTTCCAGCAATTAATACTAATTAAAATAGTACAGCTACAGTTCAAGGAACTTTTGGAAGACCTGCAGCCAAGTGGTGGTGGTGGTACCCTATGAAGTATGCAGCAAGTGATGTCATGAATATAAACCCGATGGGCTCTACAGAGAGCTATGGGTATCACACCTGGCAAAGAGGACCTGGAGCAAAATGTTGTACAGTGGAGAGCTGTTCTTTAGCCAGCAAACTAACCCTGAGTTTTTCCAGGAAAACCCATTTCATTCCTGCAGCCAAACTGCCTCCTGTGATTGTGAAGTAAGTGCAAATGTAATAGTGAACTTCTATCTCCCTCTTTTTAAAGCACTGGGTGGGAGTGGGAGAGCTACTTCTGCAATCCTTGATATGTTCCTAATATCACTTGTGGATGGTTGGTGTTCTCTGGCTAGTTAAGGCAAGGAACTTAGTCTGTGGCTATTGTGCCTTATTTATTTATTTATTTATTTATTTGCTTGCTTGCTTGCTTGCTTGCTTGCTTACTTTATTTCCTACCCGGCCTTTATTATTTTTAGAAATAACTCAAGGCGGCAAACATACCATATACTCCTTCCTCCTCCTATTTTCCCCACAACAACAACCACCCTGTGAGGTGAGTTGGGCTGAGAGAGAGAGGGACTGGCCCAAGGGCACTCAGCCGGTTTTCATGCCTAAGGCGGGACTAGAACTCTCGGTCTCCTAGTTTCTAGCCCAGCTCCTTAACCGCTAGACCAAACTGGCTCACATTGCATGGTGTGGTTAGATGTTTCTCAGCTGCTACATAATTTTTTCTTATTTCCAGAACTTCCAGCATATCCTCATGATAAACATGGCTGATGCAGTAAATTAAAGATTTATTTTTTCCCCTGCTGGTTTTATAAATCCTGTTTCCAATCCATTGCCAGCCTCTGATGGACATTCCCCAGAGGTTGTTGAAATCCTCTTACCAATGATGAAGAAAAGGACTTTGGCACTGAAAAAACATTTTTTTTCTGCTGATTGCATGTCTGTGATCACAGAGTCATTCTTTAAGATCAGCTCTCACAAACAGACTGCTGATTTATCGCTTTTCAGGTTGGAAGGAGGCAATAAATAGACTTATCTGACAGAAATTTATAGCAGCTCTTTTCTCCCACAGGTCAAATCAGAACAGAGACTTCAATGCTACCTTTTGTGATTTAATTCCAAAATCTTAGCCATGGTAGGCACCTTTAGTAAATCTACTGTAACAATTGCTCTAGACTGTCTTAGCGTTAAGTTTCTTGTCCTCAGATTTACTGCATAATAGCTAAATGGGTGTTCAGTTTCCGCTGAGAAATTGTGTTAGCTCCTCAGAAATCTCCACCCTCTTTGCAGACAGAGACGTTGGGGAGAAGCATGTTTTACTGAAGAAGCAATGTTAGAATTGCTTTGTTGTGGGAACAACAATCAGCTGTTTATTTCAAGGAAACGTTTGTTAAACGTATGAACCAAAATGTACATACTGACTTAATTTCATTTATCAAGGGGAAAAAAAAACACTGGATGGAATGGACCATATACACCAGAGACAGATTTGATTCATCCATTTCCTGGTGCAAAGGAAATATTCCACCTTGGTAACAAAGTAACCTAATAGGTGTCCAGCATTCAAACTTAAATTTCTCCCACAGGTCAAATCAGAACAGAGACTTCAATGCTACCTTCCTTTTGTGATTTAATTCCAAAATCTTATGTCACTGTACCTGGGGTCACACAACACACTAAATCCTAAACTCAAGTTCACAAACATAATTGTGTGTTGCATAATATGCTACACCTGAACAGGAGTGCTTAGCACGTTGGCCTGGATCACATAATATGCTTAAACAAAAGCTGGATTTCCACCACCAACCATAAGTAGCCAGGGACATTTTATTGTACTCTAATGTGTTGTGCGGTTGAGAGCTGCTGTTACGTTCTTAGAAACAATAACAGGGTCCTTTTTCTCTCTTCCCCATTTTTCTCTCTCTCTTTTGTTAACTCCTCTAAGATTGTCATTAGCAAGTGTTCCTCACATTTTGAGAGTTAATTCACTAATTTTAGCTGGCTTTTAGGAGTATTTTTCTACATGAGTCTTATCTTTGATATGAAAATGTGAAAAAAAGAAGGGGGGCTTTATTGTTTAGCAAGCTGTATTCACAAGCATGCAATTGATTGTTGCTTCTGTGTGCCATCACCTCAGCTAATCATATGCATCAGTAACCTTGGGGAAGTATATAATGTCCCCTCTTCATCTCAGTGCTCTTGTAAACATTCTTGTGCTGAGTGGCGTCTTAGGCAACCTCTTTGAAAGCATAGCTCGCTGGTCTCCCCGTCAACCCCACTTTGATTCATCTCTCATTCAGAAGAGAAGAGGCAACCTCCAAAACTTTCATGTCAGTTAGGAAACAGACAGAGAGCCTAGCAAGTGGCCTTTCGAGACTGTTTCAAATCAGACCATTTGGAATGACAGTGTATGCATTTGTTGAGGTTTTTCCTTAATGAACAGGCTGTACTTCAGCAAAGGAGAAGATTCGAACCATGGCTTAATGTGGCCTGTCAATTTTCTTTATCTAGCTTACTGAGATTCCTGCTGAGGCCGCATCAAAACCACCAAACCCTCCACCTCCCAGAGGATGAAAACACAGCTTCAAAGCAATGTGGGTAATTTGAGGCAGAGGGTCAGTGCCGTTTTCTTTCTCCTCACATTTCCCATTGGGACACAGCAACTCAAACAGGTTGGCTTTACTGAAAGCCACTGTCCATGGTATTCCTCATTGGAAAGCCTACAGGAGGTTCTCCGGTACTCCCATCCTCCCATACTGTCCTCCCATCCCATCCTCCCATCCACCTAGATATTCCTGATTGGAAAGCCTACAGGAGGTATGTAGGTTTTGAGAAGGTATGTTTTCAAGGAAGGAAACAAACAACCCCGGGAACATCCTCCCCAGAAGCCAATACCAAGATAAACAGGAAACAGCAACAGATAACAATCAGGGAAGTAACAATACTCTAATCAAGGAACCACCAAAGAAGGCACCACACCCCAACCAAGACTGGCAGGATGTATATAGAAACAACCAGCAAACTTCTTTCTTTCTTTCTTTCTTTCTTTCTTTCTTTCTTTCTTTCTTTCTTTCTTTCTTTCTTTCTTTTTCTTTCTTTCTTTCTTTCTTTCTTTCTTTCTTTCTTTCTTTCTTTCTTTCTTTCTTTCTTTCTTTCTTTCTTTTTCAAATTTCTATCACTGCCCATCTCTCCCCAAAAGGAGACTCTGGGCGGTTATGCCCTGATGATGTTACCTAGCCCAGTAATGAAATGGATGTAGAAAAGCAATCAAACTCAAAGAATACCAAGAATCCAATTTAGAGATCTCTTGGTTCTTTGAGATGATGGCACTCAAAGCCAACATTATTTGTCTCCCTATCCAATGTGCATAACTTTTTTACCATGCACAGTTGACTGCAACTTTTCACAGTCAATTACAATTGGGGAGGTACTTTTGTGTAGGCTTTTGGGAGTTATTTTCTTGTGGCATACACAATTGTGTGTTTAAATGGTGTCACATTATTTGATGTGCATGTTCATTTATTTCTCGAGAGAGTTTATTAGCCCAAGGCTAAGCAGTTCCCCCACTGCAGATTCTATTAAGTTAAATACATTTCTGCCCATTTAATCCATGTTTGGTCTGCAGACTGTGTTTGTTTGGAAGAGGGAGCTGGGAAGAAAGAGCTATTATACAGTATATAAAAAAAAGTAAAAAGAAAGAAAGAAAGAGAGAGAGAAAGAGAGAGAGAGACCAGGACCAAGTAAATAAAACCAAGGTGAAATAATCCAGCAAATATTGTAACCTTTTAAAGTCAATCCTGTAAAAACTGAAGATCCATTATCCCATCCACCCATCCACCAATCCACCTGTCCTCATGTCCTCACATCCTAAATGTCCTAAATGTAAACTAGGACATGAACCCTATTTTTTTGTGTTCAAGAAGGGGGAAGAATTATCTTCATTTTCTGTTTACATCATCATAGACATCTTGTATGCCAGATATGTGGGGCTTTAGAATGTCACAGCAGTCACATATTTTACAGATATTAATAAAATTTTGAGGTGCATGATCTCTATCCAGCGATATTTTTAAAAGTCCAAGAACCCTGATTTTATTGAGCACGGAGTGCAGTGACAAAGTGTTTTAATAACACTGGGTATTACTCTGCCCTGTTCATTATTTCAGTAGATTGATTTCTTTTTGAGCTGTTCAAATTCCCTAGTTTTTAAATGCAAGAGATCCCCATCAAATGCAATTTGTATGAATTGTTACCTAAGTAGGATAATAATTTGTAAATAAGATTACAATATATATATATATATATATTGTATATATCAGAAGTGACCTGCTTTCATTCTACCAGGATGGAAAGCAGAAAAGGAGCATTACCCTTTCTCCGTCTTTCTTCCTGGACCCTCTTTTACTTACATTTCTCCTTCCATGGTTCTCCAAGGGTGAAAATTAAGAAATTCTGGATTTCCAGAAGCTTAGGGGGAAATGACAGGGCTTTGTGTCTGATGTGCTCAAACCTTCCTCTGATCTAGCTGACATGTCCCTGGAACGTCTCATCTTTTTCTCTTCTACTATGTAAGGACTGATGTCTGACCTCCAAAGGGATGTTGAAGACAGAACTTCTTTTCTATCTAAAGAATTTTTACTCTAGTCCAGAAACAGAAGTCAAATGAAATGAAATTTGGATGATTCAGACTTATAACAGTGCTGAAAAAAACGACTTATAACTGGTGCTCACACGACCATTGCAGCGTCCCTGCGGTCACATGATCATGATTTGGGCACTTGGCAACCGGTTCGCATTTATGACCATCGCAGCATCCTGTGGTCACATGATCGCCATTTTCGACCTTCCCAGATGGCTTCTGGAAAGCAAAATCAGTGGAGAACTGCATGATTCACTTAACGTGAATGTGGTTCGCTTCATGACCTCTATGATTTGCTTAGTGACCACTGCAAAAAACCACTGACGTACAAATTAGTACAACATACTGACAGAAGTTTGCTTTTGTTAAAGTGGCTGCTGAATATTAATATATAATCCCCACCCAGCATTCTCTGTCATTTAACAGAAAAGTTGGAACCTGTCCCTTATATTGCTAAGGAGCCATCGTAGGGAGGGTTGGACAACTGTCCCAAAGTCAGCTGAAGATCTGTAGATGATGTCACCAGAAGGAAAGTGATGTCATAGGAAGGGCCATGGCAAATTTTCAGCTTCCTTGGGGAATGTTTTGGTTTTTTTCTAAGGATGAGAAAGTAGGAAGGAAGACTTAAAAACTCCCTACCCAGGACCTGAAATCACGCAGCCAAAATGTAACAGTGGGGGAGGTAAAGGTGAGAAATAGTGTGGTCCCAGAGACTTCCTGCTCCTATTTCTACCATTATTTGTCTGAGAAAACCCAAACTGTAATGCTGAATATCATGCATTTCATGATCTCAAAGTCTTCGAGGGGGATCTGACTGCTGGTGATGATGCACTCTGTATTTAGATGAAGCAAAACACCAGGAAGTGGTCAATGCGGTTTGTTGCCAGTGAAGAAAATAGTTTTGCTTTTTGCTTTCCTGAGACAACAGCCTCAGTCCAACTCTCTCCCAGATGCCTTTTCTATTTATTGGGGGGTGGGGGGGGTGGGAGACACTTTTGAGAAATTATAGTCTCCATTTCAGTTTGGAGTGTCAAACGCATCCAAAGTTCTTCCTTGCACAAGCTCAGCCTTGGCATTTCATTTTGATTATTCTATAGGTATAGAAATCATGAAGCAGGGCCTTTTGTAAAGAAGATGGTTTCAATAAATGAAACCAGGATGCTTAGTAAATTCATTCTGATCCCATTTACATTTAAAAGGGACTGAGCACATGGCCCAGATTAGCCAGCCATATTGCAGTTGCTATGACTGTAAAGTGGCCTGTAAACTGCCGCTCTTCCATAGCTCTCATAAAGGCCATCATAAAGTTGACCATTACCATCCTATAGAGACAGAGGTACAGAATTTAATGAATACAAGTAGACTTTCTGACTTCCCATCAATGTTTAATGTCAGCCTAGGGGTAATCCGTAAAGTATTATTAAATGCCGTGCAAGGCAAAGGATGGAATGGATCTATATAATGTATTATAATTTAACTAAGTAAGTAACACAACTAGTCACTGATTGTGTGAAATGCTGTAGAATGTTTTGGAGCTGAAGTGTTGGGCTTCCACCACACTGAACCATGGGACTGAGACTTATTTTTGTGGCTTGCTAGAAGCACAGTCCCAGCAAGCTAACATTCCCATGAGTTCTATGCCTCTGTCAGTTTATGCTTTTTGCATTTCTAGAAGAGTAGAAACAGAAGAGAATGGGATCTGTTGGATTAAAGAAAGGTGTCTCTGGTCTTGGATCCTGTTTCCATCAATGACTCACCAGATGCTGATGGGAGTCAGAAAGCATGTTACAAAGATAGAAACCTTCTCTTGCTGTTCTTTTTCCAGTGGTGAGTATTAAGGGACACATGGAAATCTATATGTAATAGGTATAGAAAAGCTTCTAAGTTCATGATAGGCATGAAGGGCAATTTAATAAACTATTTCCATTATTTGATAGTTTAGTCAACACTTGTGAATAATTAAAGGCATTTGTGCAACTTATATCACTCTAACATAGAACATTTTCCCTATTGTTCTACTAAATAATGAATTAAATTATTGTGGCAGGGGAGAAATATATTTTGCAAGTTCTCTTTATAGAATTTCTAAGGCTTCTGAGAATTGGGAAGGAAATCGTATGTAGATGTATGATCCAGCTGGAAAATGACCAAGGAGTGAGAGACTGTGAGCAAGACCTCTGGATCTAGGAATGGTACAACTGGCAAACAAAATGTAACTGTACAAAGGCCCCACTAGCCATGGCTCCCAGCTTCTCCTTGAGTCGCAGCCACAAGTCTAGGAGGATCCCCAGTTACACACCAGCTCTGTCCGGTGAAATACTACCCTTTCAAGAGTCAGAGATAAGACATCACCAGACTCAAGGGGGCCAAAGACCCAAAGCCACCCCATCTTGCTAGGGTTGAGTCATAGCTGATTCCTCACCATTCAGATCTTCACAGCTTCCAGACACTGGGTCAGCACTGAAACAACATCACCTACCCAGCCAGGTGTGAAGATGTATAACTGGGTATCATCCATATACTGATAATAACACACACTGTGTCATGGAATGATCTCACTGAGAGGTTTCATGTAGATATTAAACAGGAGTTGCACCACCCTTATCCTGAGCTCTGCACAAGTGTGACCAGTGCCATGTCCTGATGGTAATCTGGCTTGAATCCACCCTGAAAAGGGTCCAAATAATCCAGACAGTAAATTTGGGAAGGAAGAGAATAAAGACATGAGAATTTACATAATAATGTTGCTTCAGTGCTGGTCTTAAGCAGTGCAGCTAAAAATGTAGTCACTGTCTGTTCTGGATTGTTCCTGGCCTTAAAATTTTTGTGGCTTTTGTTGGCTATGATTTCTCCCTTTGGTTCTGAGGAAGCAAACAGAGGGATGTCCTAGTTTTTGGAGGCATGAATATATCCCTATAGGAATTCATCAATGTTGTTGTTTATTCGTTCAGTCACTTCCGGCTCTTCATGACTTCATGGACCAGGCCACGCCAGAACTTCCTGTCAGTTGTCAACACCCTCAGCTCCCCCAGGGATGAGTCCGCTACCTCTAGAATACCATTTATTCATCTTGCCCTTGGTCGGCCCCTCTTTCTTTTGCCTTCCACTCTCCCTAGCATCAGCATCTTCTCCAGGGTGTCCTGTCTTCTCATTATGTGGCCAAAGTATTTCAGTTTTGCCTTTAATATCATTCCCTCAAGTGAGCAGTCTGGCTTTATTTCCTGGAGGATGGACTGGTTTGATCTTCTTGCAGTCCAAGGCACTCCCAGAATTTTCCTCCAACACCACAGTTCAAAAGCATCTATCTTTCTTCGCTCAGCCTTCCTTATGGTCCAGCTCTCGCAGCCATATGCTACTACTGGGAATACCATTGCTTTAACTATGCGGACCTTTGTTATCCATGTGATGTCTCTGCTCTTAACTATTTTATTCATCAGTACTGACATCGGAAGTTCAATCCAGGAATATCTAATTCTATTCTGCTTTTGGTGGGTCAGTATCCATGGAGAGAGAAGAACTTTACCTAATTAAGCAGTGGACAAAAATATCCGAATTTGCTAAGGAAGCAGCACTCTGTAGATTCCTTAGCATAAGAGAGATTAGTTACACATTTGCTGAAATACTGTAATGCCACTTTCTCTATTAGCACATCTGTTTTGCAATAAATGTTTTATTTCAAACTAAATAATCAAAGCCATTAATCACAGGTAGAGTTTCCATCTATTTTTATTATGCAGATTAAGAATAAACAGTCATTTAGATTTACCTGTGGAATATATGTTTGTTATTATTCTTTGATTTGATAAAAGCAACATAAATATACTTTCTACACCTGCACCCTTTGTAGGCAAAAAAAGGTGAAGAATAATAAAATAAGATACATTTTAAAGAAAGTATACATCCCCAAATCTTCAATAAATATTCAGATATGTGTATGGATGACTTCTCCATAGAAATGATATCTGGAGGATCAGCCAGAAGTTGTTAGAACAATTTAGGCATTTTTTGAAAGACTACAGCCAACATGGAATAAAACAAGTCTTTAGGGAGATCTGAAAGAGGAAGAATGGGACATATCAAATGGGGCCAAAAAAGTCATCATACTTTACCATAAAACCTCTCTTTATTGAAGAACATATAAATGTGGTAGAGCTGTGGAAATTCCTTGAAGGAGATGCTTTACAATGTACAGGAAAGGGACCCCTCCCTTTGGACCCTCAAAACAGCTGCATCTGTCCTAACAGTCAGGAACCACGCTGAGACAAGGAATAGGTCTCTAGTGTTTTATTACTGCTACATTAAACAGAAAATCCTAACAAACTGAAGAAGCATGGGAAAAACCCAGACAGATAAACCCCAAAAGTTAAGGTGGGTCTGATCTGTGACTCTTTGAATGGCTGCTTAACTCCTCAGTACTACGCATGCGTTTTCCCCCCTGGATAGGGGCCCCCTCCTGCTCACCATCAGTACTCATGACAGCATCTTACACATTTACACATACACACTGCAGCAGCCCAGAACACCAGAAAAAGGGAAAAGATCATCTGTACAGCATCTTCCAGCAAAATGGATACCCACTCAACTTTATCAAAAAGTGCCTCACCACCCAACCCACTACAACCCAACCAACAGAAGTTATGAAAAGGATAACACTGCCATACATCAGAAATATCTCAGAAACCACCAACAGACTGTTACAACCGCATGGCATCACCATAGCACATAAACCAACTAAAACTCTTCAAAACATATTAAGTAACCCAAAAGACCCAGTAGCCCAAGAAGAAAAAAACAAAAACAAACAGGAGTTATTTACAACATACAGTGCAAAGATTGTGACAGCCACTATGTAGGACAGACAGGCAGAAGACTAGCAGAGCGCATCCACAAACACCAACTAGCAGTCAGAAGACACATTGATAACCCTTTAATCTCACAACACATGGACAGACTCAACCATAGTTTCAACTGGGAAACGAAGAGCATCCTAAACCAAGCCAAATCCAAAAACACCAGAGAATTCCTGGAAGCCTGGCACTCAGACCAAGCAGCCATCAACAGACACATAGAGGTAAACAACATTTACATACCATTCAAAAGAGACAATAGAAAAGCCAGAAGACCAGGACACTCCCTTGCCAGCAATCAACACCCAGATATGCAAAAATCAACACTAGGATTAACCCCAGATCAACCATCAAACAGCACAATACAACCTAATCAAGGAACTATTAACTCAGGCAATCAACCAAGCAGCAAACAACAGCCCAGTCAAGGAACCCCCAAGGAGAGAACAACACCCCCAGCAACACAAGCAGGGCAAGCCACGGTATATAAACTGAGAGCAAGGCCCACTCCCTCTTCACACTGAAGATGTTGCCTCGTCTGGCAATGAAACGTCTGCAAGAAAACAACAAGGCTCAGAGAGCACCAAGGACTCCACAACTGCATCTTTGTCCAACAAAGTGAAATGACTGTGCATGCACACATGTCCAAACAGCTGGAAAGGGTTTTGGAATCATCCACATGAACTTGGAAAAAGAGGGGTCTTTTTGTATAGATTCCCATGCAACGCTAAACATTTCTACTGAAAGATCTGTCTAGCCCTACCTAAAAAGTAAGCCATTCTGCTCATTACATTGATAATGCATTGCATTGTTTAACAGACCTAGGGTTACATCTATGCCGAAATAAATAAGATACAGGTTTATTCCCAACATGAACAGGAAAGTTCTAAATGCCTGGAACACTCTGACCCTGGAACTTCTATGAGGGTTATGAATAAGCAGCATGTAGAGAAATCCTTGCATTCCTCTGTCCCTTTTTAAAAAAAGTCCTTCCTCTCCCATCAAAAGCAAAAGGAACTAATATCAATTCAAAGGGTGGTTTAAGTATATTGGGTGGGTGGGTATAATAAACATGGAGCAAAATAGCCAATATTTATCTATTTATTTATTTTTCAGACTTCTGTTACTGCCCATCTCCCTCCCAGAGAGGGGGACTCTGATGATGATGATGATAAATATATATATATATATATATATACACACACACACACACACACACACACACATACATAACATATAATAATAATATATGATATTCTTTTCCCCAAACATTTAGGCATAGGAGAATCTGATCGCTACCACATTTTTATTGATTGCAAGGGAAAAACCTTGGACTTCCTGCCTTCCTGCCTGCCATAGAACAGACTGTTACAAACTTTGCCTTCCACAAAGTCAACTGTCACATCTTGGTATCTGTGAATTCATGGTTTGAGTCCGATAAATCTCCAAAATGAAAAGTGTATTTGTCATGTCAAATTAGCTGAAGTGAAAGATTAGGGAGCTGGGGTGCTCAGATCCACTGAAAATGATCAATGGTAAAGTAAGTCCAAATATACTAAACAAACAAACCCCTTTCTCTGTTACTGTGTGATGATTAACTAAGCATTTAATCTCTGCCATGATTTTGAGATTTAGCCTAAGAAGGATTCAGTCTCTCCCTCTGCCTCTGTCTCTCCCTCCCTCCCTCCCTCCCTCCCTCTCCTGGGGCTTGTTCTTATCATTCTTGTTGGGTTGGTTTACTGTCATTATTGAGAGGGAAAAAAAAGTACATTCTTCTGCAGAGAGGAAGGTACAAGTAAAGAAAAAGTATTGCTTCTGATACAGGGATAGATGTCTACTGCAATTCATCTCTGCTGAAAGATTTGCAATCCAAATAAACTATATTTCAGCTGGGCTCATCACAGGTAAACTGGGGCTGTTCTATGTGGGTTTCAAAGTTTCACATGGCCACTGGATGGCAGCAAAGAGAAACAGAAAATTCTACATCTTTGTTGCCATCTTGTGGACATCTAGATTTTTCAGCTCAGATATGATGGCTATATGATAAACCCTATCAAGCTACACATCAGAAAAGGCTGCAGTTTCTGGTAGATTTTGGTAGGTTGTGTATCTTGTCAAAGTGCTTCCTCCAAATTTTCTTCACTGAAAGATCTTCCCAGTGGGAGAAAACTGCTAGTTAACATCAGCAACTACTGAAGTGGTTGGACAATTTTTATAGCTGATATTTTCATCAGCTATAAAAAGCCTTTCTACGCTCTTAGCTTCATCTTAGAAAAAAAACAAAAACAAAAACAAATTAAGGGGTATTGTTCTAATGTCATGCTTTTTATGCAGAACTTTCCAAACCCTCAAAACTTCCAATTAAAAGGAAACAGGAGGCAGGTGACAGGGAAGTCATCTGCATGAGAAATTCTACTTTTGGACTAGATGAGATAATCCATTTGCTGGAATTAGGTTCAAATGGTTTCTTGCTAGCTTTGGAAAGAAGGAGACAGAAGTTCTCAGGTTCATTAGCCAGAAGTAATCCAGGCAGTTTCCAGGAGTCAAAATTGATTCAAAGGTGTGCGTGCATGCACACACACACACACACACACACAAACACACACACACTTTGTTTCTGGTTATATTATTGCTTGACTTATTTCTGGATATATTTGTTGTAAGCATTTGGTTCCATTGTTTCACAGGGAAAACTGAATGAACAAGAGTAATCAGAGGTGGGCCAGCAGTTCACTCATTATTACAGACAAGTACCTCCAAACTTAATTTGAATTAAACTTCTCAAATGTCCAGAATCTGACCAAGCCTGACCAGACATCTGAGGGCCTTAATGAAAGCAATATACATACACTGTTTCAGTAAGAAAGGAAGACAAGATCTTTCTACCCCAGCTGACTTGCTTTGTGATGCCTATTTCACTTCACCAAGGAAGAGGAGAAACTTAAAAGTTAAATAATTACCCAGTAACCCAATTATTTGTAATTTTCAATGTCCATAACAAAATGTCACCAAAGCCGGACTTAAGACTTCAATTAACTGCCTATATTCTTTGGTGGACATTTTAGTACTGCAAGAGATATTCTCCCGTTTGCCAGAAAACAAGTGTCTGAGGAATAAAGAGTCCACATGGTTCTTCTCTCAGCAGTGTTCTTAAGTAATTGCCTTTATGCCCAAACATCTGTTGACAGTAAACATCCATGACTCGTGCTGGCTCCATAAAAAGAGGGGCCTAAGCGTTATCTCTCTTTATTTCCTTCAGGAACCATTTCACTATTTCCCTTCTCTGCTAATTTATCTAGCCACTCTGTGGTTGGAGAGAATGGAGGTGAAGCAAGCATTCTCAATGTTACCAAGAACAACCTGGGAAACATCATGCCTGCTTACCTTTGAGCTCCAGAATGAATGTTTGTTTCTGACCTGACAAACAGCTCCTCCATTTTTGGCTCACCTCCTCTAGGCTAGACTCCTATATTTCAATTTTTCCCATCTGTCTATATAAAAAAAAAAAAAAAAAAAATGAGCCATAGGTAACTTCCTTCCTGTCTAATGACTGCTTGAGAGGATTCATAGTTACAGAAAATCCATCTTTTAAATGGTAGTGAACATGGCTTTCAGAATCTCAAGGTGACCGGCTCTATCTCTACTGACTGAATATGACAGAATAGTTTCTTTCTTTGGGGGGCTCGAGACTCCTCCCCTGAAGATTCATGACAATTTTCCTTCTTTTCTTAAGGTGGAGAAGGGAGAATGCAAAATGCTCTTGGAAAGATGTGTGTGTGTGTGTGTACATATTGGTTTGTTTGTGTGAATGAAGAGAAGTTATTGCTTCTTCAGAATTCTCCTCCACTGATTTTGGTGAAGAATTGGATTATAGTTGTTAATAATTAATTAAACATGCTTTTGACCTTGTATTGCTACTCTATTGCCTTGGCCTGCCTGGGTAGGTTGCAATTCTTACAGATTGACTGTAGTTTATTCTTCTGGAAGTTTCAACAAAGCAAGCAGCAGAAAAACCTACTCCAGATTCTACTGCCTTTTGCTTATTCAGTAGAAAATACACAATGAATTCCTCCCCTGTAGTTTCAGATTACCCGGTCACATTTCTTGAGTGGAATGGATGGATTATGGATTTTATATTCTTCTCTGTGTCATTTCTTCTCTTTTCCATATTTTGCAGATGGCTCTCCATGCATACTCACAATGATTTTCAAACATCTGTTTATTTCCTTCTTTCTGCCTAACTGCTGCGTGTTAGTACATTGATGAAATACTGCAATAAAATAAACTGAAATAAAACAAATCATATTCTTGATGTGATTGCACACATAATTGCATCAAGATTTTCATGTGACATTTTATCAAAGCGTGCATATGCCTCCTTGTGGGAAAAGCAATCTTGACTTAATCATACGTGATGTTTGTGTTCCCCCCCCCTTTGGGAGCTTTCAGTGTGCTACACATTAATGTGCATTTCAGAGCATAAAGAGGATAAGAGTTGCAAACAAGCAGAAAATGGAAAGCTGTGAGGGATTTCATAGCTTTCCTGATACTTACCCACTTCTTGGAACAATATGAGCTGAAGTACAATTTAAATCACAATTCAAATTTCATCCTCCTGAGTAAATCCAAAAATGGAAGGCCCCCATATAGGATATCATCTGATTTAGGATTCCCCTTAAAGTACTCAACCTCTTTGGTTCTGGATTATTGTAGAATGTTAAGAGCTTCATTTGTAACCACCAAAGTAACTTTAGGTTCAATAGACTGCCTGAACTGGAGCGGGGAAGGAGTGCCTTAAAGTAATGGTTTCAGGGTGGTTTCTTTAGATGTTCTTGTCCTTCTATGCCTTGTTTTCTAGAAATAGTAATGGGGGATCTGTGACAGAAACATAGGAAAAGAGGGCAAAACTTTATTCTAGTTTATTAAATACTTTTGTATATTTCCACTTCAGCCTTCTCTAACAGAGCAACCACCTAAATTCTCAGCCACAGTGTGGGACACCAAGTTTTTAAAAAATCTGGTCTACTCTTTTAGATGTCCAGAACCTAAGACAGAGAAATCTTCTATCTGAACTTTGATCTGGAGATGCCACAGACAACTCCAGATCAAACCTTTGACATACAAACAAGGTGGAATGCCATTGAGCTAGAGTGCATTACAATGGAATTCAATCCATTTCTACCCTGGTCTGTACCCCATTGATTGGGTGCAGAGAAAGTATCCCAAAAGCTCCCCTCAAGTAAATAAAGATTTATCACTTGATTAGAATGATTTTAAGATAGTGGTTATGTGAAGTCACAGCAGGCAGACTCCTCTGTTTGCCAAAACAAATCGCAAATGACTGCTGGTATGTATAAGTAAACTCCCAATTCATTCATTCATTCATTCATTCATTCATTCATTCATTCATTCATTCATTCATTCATTCTGTCACTGCCCATCTCCTCCCACCACAGGGACTCTGGGCAGTTTACAACAAAATGGTCAACAAAACAATAAGCATACCATATAATCATAATATATAAAAAGTACTCTATATAAAGTACAATTACAAATAACCAATAAATATAGATAAAAATAAATTCCAGATGGCTATGATCCAATTCAGTACTTGCATTGGAGGAGCATTTTAGGGCACTAGCCATCCCCAAGCATGACAATTCCCCTCCCTGGCCCAAGACAGGTGGCAGAGCCAGGTCTTCAACTTCCTCCGGAAGGCCAGGAGCAATGAGGCTAACCTCACCTCCGGGGGTAAGATGTTCCAGAGGGCAGGAGCTACAGCAGAGAAGGCCCACCTCCCGGACCCCACCGGATGGAATTCTCTTACCGAAGGGGTCCGCAGCATGCTCTCTCTGCATGATTGGGTAGGATGGGTTGATGTCACAGGGAAGAGGTGGTCCCTCAGGTAGCCTGGCCCCATGCCATGTAGGGCTTTAAAGGTGATAAATTTAACCCAGTGCTCGGAATCAGGAAAGTAACTTATTTATTTATTTGTTTGTTTGTCTGTTTATTTATTACAACCACCCATGCCAAACTGGTTAGAGCAGCTGCTCCAGACAGATCTTACTATAATCATTAATCCCCCCCATCCCTTCTTGAAAAATCAAGCCATAATTTGGTCACAAGAGGCTAAAGCAGTGTAATATTTCATGTTGCCAAGATCACTTTTCAATGTATTTTCTTTGCATTGAATATCCTAATGAGTTTACATCTTCAGGCAAAAATAAGACAACTCTTTAGGAACTGAAACACATCACAACATAGGAATTGGTACCGACACTGCAGTACACCAGTTGCATTATGAGTTCCAGTAGGCTTAGACATAAGCCTTAGTGACTTTGATAGGGCTTACTCCCAGGTAAGAGAAGCAAGCCTAAAACCTACATGAAATTTTGTAAGTTACCAAGATATCTCTTTCTTTTCTGTTACCTCGCTAGATATTAATCCTGAAGTACCTGGCTAGGACTGTGTGTCATAAAATACCTACAGCAAAGAACTGCTGTAAGCATTTCACAGTCATAAGTAGAATGAGAGGGTATGAGTAATAGGATTCATCACCATGACATTTCAGGCTCACATGGGAGTCAGACCAGGGTATTTGCTAAAGGCATGATGAAAAGGAGAGCAGGAGAGAAAGTAAAAATAAAATGTTTTGTTCTACTAAATTCAGCTATAAAGCTGAAATCACAAGATTCACTGAATTGAAGACTCACCTTGGTCCATGTGGGCATTATAATCACCAAGGCTGTGCTCTTCTTCCTAAAGAATCAGCCTAGTGAAATTCCTATGAAAGTCATGAAATTTTGCACCGTTGCAATCCCCATTAGAAGATGTTGGGGTTGATTTATATAAAGTCACCAGCCTTTTTTCCACAGCAGGCTGAAGCCCCGCTAATGACTCCTATCCTCGCCAAATTATTTTCATGTAGTTTGCTTTTATTTCATGTTAATTTTTTGGTCTATGACCATGTGGCAAGTTTTTTTTTTAAAAAATCACTGCTTATTTTCCGGAGAACTGCATAATTAAGTTAAAAAAAAACACTGTGCAATTTAAAAAGAGCTCTGATAGAGAAATTCAAAGCTCTGACTTTTTGATTTGAATGATGGCCACCTGGATACATCCTGTACCCCACAATCATTTCATCTGTGGTAGCTGGTATTTTTTGTCGACATTAATACTGTGTCAAATCTGTCTTCAAATATTCTCAAAGTTTCCTTTCCTTATAAAAATGATATATATCATTTCTGTTACATTTTAGGCGCTTCCAGATTTGTTATGTTGGTACTGATGAACGTATTTCATTGCTGTGAAGTGGTACATTTCAGTGCTGTGTTTATGTACCAGAACCTCCTTCATGATGACTTCCTTGGGATTTAATGGAAGAATGGGATACTAAAGAGGTTGCAGATCAGTAGAGAGATGGCAGTACATTGGAATGCTCCTTTCAGCTACCTCACCTCTAAGATAAATGCCATGTGCCTGCTTACACACTATTTGTGAGGAATTCACCACAATGTTCTTTAAAAATCAAAAACTATATTTTCCTTCAGGCTGAAGGTTGAAAAACTGCAGAAGACAAAACTAGGCAGAATATTAGACCAACATCATTAATACAATATATCTTTTCATGCATCTATCTAATTCCATTTGAAGGATATCCAAACAAGTAGTTATTCATCATTACATCTTGTACCAGTGAGCACTATATTAATTACCTTTTGTAGGGAGAAGTGTTTTCTTCTCTTGCCTGGAAATTACTATCATTCAGTTTCTTTGAGTAATCCTGTACTCTAGTATTATGGCAGGGAAAAAAACAAAACAAAAACCTCTACTTATTTGATCATCTCAATATCTGTTAGACTTACAAATCCTTCTTCCAAATATGATTCTTCTGTTTAACATTAATGCCCTTGTTATCATTGTTATCACTGATTCTTGGGAGAAGGTTTTATCCATAGCATCCTGCAGCACAGATTTACCAAAAAAAAAGGAAACAAAGTTCAAAGCAAGTTCTTAGAGTACATCAGGACAGACTTGACAGCAACACACTTTGGACAACACAAAATCCCACCCCCCTAAAGAAAATGTCCTTGGCTCCACCCCCTTGCTAGGCAACATGCACACAGAGCTGCTAATTAGGTTTGCCCCTGATTTAGACCTGCTATTAAAACCCTAAGGTAAAGGTAAAGTTTTCCCTTGACGTAAAGTCCAGTCGAATCCGACTCTAGGGGGCGGTGCTCATCTCCGTTTCTAAGCCTTGGAGCCGGCGTTGTCATAGACACGTCCGGGTCATGTGGCCAGCATGATGACTCGGAACGCCGTTACCTTCCCGCCGAAGCGGTACCAATTAATCTACTCACATTTGCATGTTTTCGAACTGCTAGGTGAGCAGGAGCTGGGACGAGCAACGGGAGCTCACCCCGCCGCACGGTTTCGAACCGCCGACCTTCTGATCAACAGCTCAGTGGTTTAACCCACAGCGCCACCGCGTCCCTCTTAAAACCCTAAGAACAAATTAATTCTTAGTTTATCCACTAATGATTTCCCTTCAATTTTTATTTCAACATGTACTGTATTTCTAAACTGAAACTCACTATAGTGAAAAGCAAAATTTGATAAGAATTTGAAGGGTCCTACTAAGTCAAAACATTTTGAAGAATTTTGAAGTTTATTCAAATGCACAAATCTGATTTAGTACAGATATTGGAAGGGATTTTTGTTCTTGATTATTTCCTTCAAATTTTTGTGTTGCCTGTTCCTCTCTACCCCTCCAATGATCATTTGCCAATCCTATCAATCCTTTAACCCCATGAAAGTGCAGATTTGAACTTTTTCCTTTATTTGTTTCTCTCTCACCCCCCCCACCCCCCCATTTGTCTCCTTTCAAAGATTCAGGCACAATATTAATTGAAGCCAATTTCAGTTTGAAATTCCTTTCTGAGAATGTTGCGGCAAATGGTTCTGTTCTTAATTTCATAGCTATTTCCCAATGAGCTTGAAAACAGTATTTGCTGATTCACTGGCATTATTGTACCAATTGGTAATAAATGAATAGGTTTTGCTCATTATAGTCGAAAGTATTTAACGGATGGCCACACTATATTGTATTTAACCTTTTTGAAGATCTGCCTTCCAATTTTCTGCCTCATAAAGGTACTCAGGTTTATTTATGATGATATCACAAAAATAGGCTTCTTGAAATGAAGAAACCACTCAAATGTCATATGTTATTGTCTCTGTCCTCAGAAATACCTTGTTTCCTTGTGTCTTAAAAACCTAGGATATTTACAAAGGAAAATAGATTTTCTGAAGCACAAAACTCCTTCCTCAGGTATAGGCCATATTACATTTGGTCAAGAGTCACAGTGGACTTTGGGACCACTATAGAATGCCACCATATATTAATATGCATGGGAGGTGTCAAGAAGTTCTCAAGTCCAAGGAAAATATATTTTGCAAAACTCTTTATCCCATGCTTTACTTGTTTGTTTATAAGTCCTATTGATATTCAACTCTCCTACTAGGGTGATTTATCCCCGCAGCCATCTTTCAAGTTAATTTTGGCTGAGTGTATAGCAACTAATCCAAGGAAAGATTATCCTGGAAACTACGTGGGTCTGAAGTTGGAATCATTCCAACAGGCAGGTCTTTATTAATGCAGCTATAGAAACAAGCACACAATCTAATTGGTCCATTATTTTAATCAGTTCTTGTGTTATAAACAACAATATGAACAACAACAACAACAACAAAGCCATGTTATTTAATGGAGAGAAAACTCCTCGGCTTATCTGTGACTAGAGTTAAATTCACACTGCCTCATTTAATCAGTGCTTTGCACTTAGATGCAATAGGAAAATAATGGCTAACACTAATCCTTTCAAACCTTTTTTATTTGGATGAAGATATTGTTGTGCTTTGCTGTGATCCTAATGTCAGGCTTCTGCTGTCAAACCAGAGTAAATGAGTTTTCAAAAAAGCAACATTCCAGATGAGGCATTCCAAAAGACAGCTTTGGGTGTTGACTGAATATGTGCAGAAAGAGGATCAGTAATGTGTAGGACATTCCTTCAAAAAGCATTTCCATTGGAGGGTCCTGAACTCAACTTTTTTTTTTTTTCCCAATGCATTGCCCAAAGTATCCCATCCATATCCTCAAATATGGAAGATTTCTATCTCATACCCCTTGGATGTCTTGCATGTGTACAGGATCTCAATTTGATTAGTAATAGAACAGCAAGGGACTTTCAAGAACAAAAGAGAGTTATATGTCCCCTTTTTGGGAGAGATGGGTGGTGATAGAAATTTGAAAAATAAATAAATAAATAAATGTGTATATTTTTACTCTATCAAATGAAGTTCAATACATCTGAAAGAGCAGATGTGTAGACAAGAGTCTAAAGCAGGCACATTACAAAACTGAAAAACAAACACATGGAGAAGGAAGATGTAATAAGCAGGGGCAGCATTCTGTGGTCCTACTGGTCATAGCAACTTTCAAGTCTTCATACAACTACCTGAATAGTGTTAGTGTTTACACAATACTCGGTCTTTCTATGTATGCACAGACCCTGTGCACCTAATGAGGTCAGAGGGTTGCAAAAAAACTCAACCCAGCCACAACTGGAGTTAGAGGGTGTTAATTTAATCCAGAAACACCTCCAGGATTCTTGGGGCTAAACCAGCCATCCCAGTTAACCATGCATTTTCATACTAGAAGCACAGAGGTAGAGTTCTAGAGTGGCCCTACATCCATCTCTATTTTACATTTTACTCTCCCTGTGTCTGTACATGGGAAGAAAGGAGTCAGGATGGCCAGTCACCCCAACACCATCCATAGTGCCCACTATATTTTTCCCCATATTGTTGAAAAAATAAAACAAAAGCCAAAGGAAATTATATCCTCCCAGACACCTTTGAGGCGGGCACTTTGATGGCCACTTTGAGCTTCTCCAGGGCTTCTCTGATTATGTGCTGCCATAAATTGTATATATTTCCTAGCATACCGGCTAAGCAATCATTTGTGCAAATACATCCACAGATTCTATACTCCTGGCATTTATATTTATAAAATTTTGTGTACTATCTTAGATGTGATGGATGGATCTGAACCATTTTGGACAACCATGGAATGCGCAGCCACGTGTAGAAAAAATTATGCCTGTCCTGGTAATGCTGAGCTACATATCTCTGTTCCTTACCATTGCCCATGCTGACTGAGATTCCCATGCTCAGTGGCAACTCAGGGACCACAACTTGGTCATCCATAGTTGCAGCAGCATGAAAATCACTCTCCCTCTTTCATTTTCAATCACCACCACCAATAAGAGCCAAGTTTTTGAACATTCTGTAGGATTTTGCTTCCAAACTAGAAAACTTTAGGAATGTGAGACCCATATGTTGTAACTGAACTAGCAACATTTCCAACTTACATCAATGTCATGTACAGTATATGTGGGGTAAGAAAAAAGAGGATGGGGAATAAGACTCACATAATTTTTTAATGAAGAAATAAACCTGCCAGTGGAATATGTTTATGGCACAAACTGCATGCATGCTGCATAGATCTCCGCTATGTCACTGGGCTAATGAAGGATGAGTCTGATATCTCCTACTTTGAAAAGGGAACTACTAGAGTTCCGTCCCACCCACCCATCCAACACTTTTTTGAAAATTGTATGTTCTAAGTTTAGGCTAGGCTAGGCTAGGCTAGGCTAGTCTATGGATGGATGGATGGATGGATGGATGGATGGAAGGAAGGAAGGAAGGAAGGAAGGAAGGAAGGAAATAAAATATGTAGCTTCTCAAATGACAAGATTGCTGATTTGGATATGCAATGCACTACACTGAAGATAGAGATGCCAGAAGCTTCTCAGTATTAGAGTGACATTGATGGAGTTCTCTTCTTTCTATAGAATTTGAGAGTGATATTGCCGTCCATCATTTGTTCAATAAAAGAGTATTACCACCTCAAACATCAAAATTAGGGAGTGGCAGTGAGATATAAATCATATGGTGAACTTGCATGTCTGAAGTTATCACTTGAAAGATACTAGTCCAATGCCAGTCTGGTCAGCCCTGGGAAGAATTGCAGTCTTGTCCACTGTCTCAGGCCACAAAACATCTTGGCTCACAAATGATTGGCTTGTATTTAGTAATATTATGGTTCTAGTAATACTAGCAAACTTTCTGCAGGTGGTTTGCACTGACTTTTACTGGAGGTGCTATTTACATATTTCATAGCATATGGGAAAGACACACAGCATGGACTCTCTAATCAATTACTTAGCTATCAATTGTTAATCGGCAAAAAGTCATTAGTAAGGTTTCACACTGTGTTTGGACTTACATGAAGAAAATACGTAGTGTAATATCAGCTTCAGGTAATTAGCACTAACTACAATGGCTGGATGAAGAGGGGACGCTTATACAATTACACAATTTATATTCTTTGAATTAATTTTAGGAAAATTGGTTAGATCTGCTAATCTTTAAAGACCAAGGTTTAACCCCTTTTGACAGTGTTTTAGTCTGGATCTCTCAAAGGAGCAAGATTCCATCAACAGGCCCCAGTTCCTGAGATCCTTGAGCTCACTCTACATAAGATCCTTGATCACTATACATAATGCTGAGAAAAATACAACGTATAGAATCAGAGAATGGCAAGGGTCTCAAAGGGAAAGACTGTTGACTTTTTAGTCTCTGTGATCTGTCTCTTTTCTCTCCAAGGTCGCTTTGGCTTGCCTGTTCCTTTGTATTTCTGTGCCCTTCCTCATGCTTATGCCTTGTACAAGCCGTCATACAAGATGACCCTCCACAGGACCTTAGTTTAGCAACATCATCACTAGGACCACAGGCTGCTTGTCCTTCAGGACCTGTAGTTGACCATATAGAAGGCAGCAAAAGATGAACCTGTTAGTTTTATTCTGTACATACACTACTAGTTTATGTAGGTCAAGGGGTACTTCTACTATGGGTTGGTATGTCAGCATGGCCAATTATGGGGGGTGGGCAATGGAAGTGATCAGTCAGTAACATCTTGGGATGGGAAGCCACGGGTTCTTTATCCTCATATTATGCTATGCTGTTCTTTAAGTTTGATTGGCTCAGTACTTTGGACAGCCTTCTGAGCCTAATGACTTCCCAAGCCACTAAATCTACCACTTTTTCACATCCGTTCATTTGGAAGAGTTCCAGGGGTGTTCTTCAGGACCTACAGTAAAGATCAGGCTAGGAAATTCTCCATCACAGCAAGCTGCCAGTAAGGCCTCCCATACCTTTTCTGTTTACCCTGACCAAGCAGGACAAAACACAACTACAGATGGATACAATCCTGTACATGCTGAAAATGCTGGGGTGGGAGGAGGAGGAGATATGCATTGTATTCCAATGACCCCATAAGGAAAGTTTAGGTGCTCCTAATCTAGGGCTTCTGAGCTTGCCAATCGGAGGGTCGGCGGTTCAAATCTACGTGGCGGGGTGAGCTCCCATTGCTAGTCCCAGCTCCTGCCAACTAGCAGTTTGAAAACATGCAAATGTGAGTCGATTAATAGGTACCGCTTTGGCAGGCAGGTAACGGTGTTCCGTTTAGTCATGCCAGCCACATGATCACGGGAATGTCTACTGACAAATGCCAGCTCTTCAGCTTTGAAACTGAGATGAGCACTACCCCCTAGAGTCGGACAGAACTGGACTTAATGTCAAGGGAAAATCTATATCCTACCTTTCACACAAAGGTGCTTTGTAAAGTATTTGTGATTGCAAAGCATTGACCACTGCATGTTCACACCTGGAAGTGTGATGACATAAATCTTTTGAGAAGCTACCACATCTTCCTCCCAGGGTAGGCAGGTTGCTGTGGCTTCTTTACTGAAGTCACACAAGTTTTTGAATACTTCTCCAAATTTCTCACCTGCAGACTTCTGCTGAACTCATTAAAATGAATCCAGCATCTCACACTTTTGATTTTCTTCTCATTGTCTCGGAGGCTCCTCAATTTAAGAAACGGGAGCATGCATAATAAAATAAGGGAGAAGGGGAAGACAAAGCATATCTGGGATCATCACTTCTGCCACCAATTTCCAAGATGGTAATTGTGAGATGAATGGGAGTTTTAATACATCCCTCCTCAGCTTTTCCCAAAATGCCTTGTATTCCCCTGTTGATGCTGAAAGGGCTGTCTTTTTCTGAAGCTTTCAGCAAAACAGGAGGGGTCCTAATGCTGTCATTTAAGAGCTGAGGTTCGGGAACACAGAAGGAGTAGTTTCACATCTCAGATCAATGTGCCTGAACTGATCAGAGGAACAACATGTATATTTTACCTTTTGTTTCCCCTTCGCTTGCTGCATATCTCATTTTGTTTCAATAATAAATACATTGTTAAATTGGTTTGTGTATCCTCAGGCACAGTGACAAACACGTTCTCCCCTCTCTGCTCACTACACTTCATCACCATCTCTTGAGCATGCTGTGGTTATTTGGGTTGTAGATGCTCACAAAGCAGAGATTAGGGTATTTCCCAAACCATTCAGTATGTGTATTTCTTCAGATGGTACTCAATCTGTGAGTCCCTTTTCTTATCCCATTTTGAAATTACTGCACTGAATCTTTCCTTCTTCCCCAATTGTGGCCCACCTGGGCCTTCCACTATATCATCCATTGCCCATTGGGATGCAATTCCATTCCCCCAGATTATATCCCCACATTTTAGCTCATAACCAGGACAGCTGTCTGCTGTCTAGCACCAACTCACAGTCAGCCCTGGTGAATTTCGAATCTCCTGGATTATGCTTGAATCTGGTGCTTTGATTCATAGCATTCTGCCTTCCTCCTCCTCCTCCTCCTCCTCCAGATTAAGAGAACCTTTTAAAAAAAAGGGTAGAGGAGCAAGCTTTATGGATCCCAAGGAACATGTCAGGCACTGCATGGAAACTCAGGATTTATGTGTATGCATGCCTGTGCTTGTGTGCATGCATGTATAAAAGGGTATCTCAGAAAAGATGAGCCAGAAAGAATCTGAGTCATCCACCTGCAAACTATTACACATGTCTGTAGTTGAAAGGTAAGACTGTATCAAAACTGACATTTTCATCTCTATTGGCTACACCTTCATTCCCAAAGAACAAAAGGGTCTATTATACAGGTATTTGATAGGATTCACCTTTTCTGAACCTCTCAGTTAGGTTGCCAATAGAGATGGAAATGAAATTCCATATACTGAGTTTCAGTTTCTTCCCCCACCACAGAAAATGGATTTTAATCAATTCCACTCTATATTTAATAATGCTAATACTAATGCCACTAATAAGAATACAATTCTTCTAAAATAGAAAATTTAATCCTGTGCTAAAGTCTGGCATCCTATTTTCAGGAAATTGTTTTCCCCTGAGGAAGAGGCTTCATTTTGCAACCCCCTTGTCAAGGCAATTTGAAACTTGGTTTAGATTAGCATTGCTAGATCATGGAGGGTCCTCTCCCCATTTGGCAGCCTCTTTGCCTGCACACATTTCTGCATCAACTCCATATTATACCTTCTTTGAACTAAGGCCAGGGAAACTATAAACTAGAGATGATATTGGTCCACAATGAAAGCAGGACTTTTGTATATTTTTCTCAATCACTTAGCAAGGAAGATCTGTACCCCAGCAATGAGTATTTAAATAAAAGAGGTTCTTGGAAAACAGAGGTGCCACCAATCTGGTTGATAATATTGGGCTTTCTGGACCAATAATCTGTCCAATTATTGGCCACCTTCTGTATCCTTATCTCTCAGCAAAGGCAATGCTTATGCAATGAAGAACTGGATTTTGCCTAAATCTCCCCACCCTTGCCAAGTCTGTGGCTGTCACTGTCAGCGTGGCCAGTGGAAACAGACAGCTTGCAAAGTATACATCAGCAGCTTCTGGAGACATCCCTGAATGCATATATGCATTCATTCATTCATTCATTCATTCCACCCCCCACCCCAGCCTACTTTGTCAGCTCTACTATACACAAACTATGCTTAGCAATTAAAAGTAGAAGAGACAGAAACCCAGAGAGAGATGCTGATGACTTTTTCTTCAATGGATGATAGGAATTCATCCAGGCGTGCAAACAACAGATACATCTTTTACAAAGCAGCAACATGAGTGGCTAATTAGGGTTGGGGATGGGGGGCATTTCTTTCAGGGAAAGAACAGGATTACCATGTCATCTGTTCCTGACTCTCCTGATAGCTGGACTCAGCTGGTGGGAGGAGGTGTTTCATTGGTGGCTTGGATATTTGGTAGGGGAGACCACAAAGGGAAGAAGATGGGATTATTTTTAATTAGAAGCACATGAAATATCCCTCTGGGGGACAAGGTAATGGCAGGCACATCGGACTGTTTGGCTTCAACTGCACCACAAGATCAGCCAGCAAAATCAGTTACTTGGGCCTTTGGAATGGTCTGGGAAAACACTTCTGCTTCATTTCCACTTTGGCACTGAGTGCTAGCTAAATATTTACTCACTTTGGGAAAGAGATGGGAGGTAGGAACGAAAGCTTCCCACCTACCTTTTCAGATAATCAGTTTCATTTTCCTGAAATCAAATGTTCACAGTTCCAATACTGCTAAGTGCTAATCTGAACTGATGGCACATCAACTTCTGTTTTATTTATTCACTTGTTTTGATTTCTAGGACATCCTGTTCAAAGGCTGTGGGGATTAGGGCTCTATGAAGCTTCAAATCAAAAATTCAGTTCAAAGTCAGTTTGATCAAATCACAAATCAATTCAGAGCCTTGGATCAGCTGCCTCCAAATTGATTAGGAATTCAGTGGAGTTTGGCGCATGGACTCAGACACGTGAAAGCACACACTTCTAACATGACTCCTCTTTGCCTCCTTTGTTCTAAGCTAAAGAGTTCCAATTGCTGCAGTCTTTCCTCATCAAGGAATTGCTCTAACTTCTAATCATTCTGATTGCCCTTTTTTGTGCTTTTTCTAGTATAATAGTAAGTGGAAATGACCTTGGGAGACAGGGCAAAGAGATGCAGCCAAGGGAATGGTCAGATAAAAGGCAGCTGAGCCCACAGCTGGACAGTGGGCAGGGCAAGAGGCTTTCAGTTACATTCTCACCTATCTGTTCCCACTCATTTGCAACCCTTGGCACATTTCATGTCAGAATTTGCAAAGATCAGATTCCTGAAGTTTGGCATCTATCCAGAGCCTGAAGGAAAATATGCCTAAAATGAAAGGTGTTTGAAGGGTTAGTTAACCCTGATCCATGTTGTGCTAGATGGATCTTCTTCTGACTTAGTTGTGAGGCATCCTTCACCATCATCTCATTCCCCCTAGGGAATGCAAAACAAAAGCTGTACTAGTATAAAATTCATCTGGGGAGGATACAGAAAGCTTGTAATGCAATGTGCCTGGCAGGTTTGCTTTGCAGAGTTGGTTGAAATATGTAATATCTGTTGCTGTTCCCTAGTCTCTTTATTGTAAACATAAGTCACAAATATTATAATAATGGAACAATCAACAGGGAATTCATGACATCCACATTTAAATAAAATGTAATAGAAAAAGCCTAATGCAGCTGGGATTTCACATGCCAGTTCATTTTAGTCAAATGGCTTTCTCTAATATTATGTTGCTAAAGCTGTTCAGCCTCTTCCAAGTCAAAAAGAAATTGAGAAGTGACTGAGGATCCTGTAACAAAGAACTGAAGTGATGGGCAAGAAAACAGAACTGAAATGATGCCTTCTTTGAAATGTGATAGGCAGAAGGGGAAATACATTTTTAATGTTTTGTTTCAAACCTGCAATCAGCTCTCCCTTGTTCCTTGTCCATTTTTTTTTAAAAAAAGATAGAAATTATTATTTTTTATAGAAAGATTGAAACATTTTTTCCATAGAAAGAGATATATATCGCCGAACTAGTGATGCCACAAAGATAAACAAACCAACCAACAAACAAAAGGGAGACAACATAAATTGCTTGATGATCTGGCCACAAATGGTTCGTTTTATGTTTCTACATCTAGCATCATAAACAAGGTGAGCTTTTAAAGGGGTATGGGAATAGAAAGAAGGTTTCATTAAAATGTTAATTCTGTTTATTAACACAGACAGTTTTTTTCCTCTTGTTTGTAACAGTTTGCATCTGTTTGCTAAATAAGTGTATTTATCTCTGTCTGTTCCTCAGTGGGCTGCTACATGCACAAGGAAATTCAGTATTTTGGAAACAATTGCTTGCTTTGCCCATTTCATTTTGATTTGCCTTAAATACAGCAGAGGCAGAGTTCCACTATTTGGTTGGCGCTGTCAGACTATGAAACAGTACTTGGCTCTTGAAAGAGATACAGCAGTCTATCCACTAGTCATTTTGAATGGAGTAAGCCAAAGGTCTCCTTCCACCATTATTTCTAAGCCATCTTTCTTTGTGCTATATGGATTTCTTATACCCCATAAGCTTGACTGCTATACTCACATGCACTGCATGATAGGGCAACGTGGCATCATTCAGATGTTTTGGAAGGTAGTAACTAACATTAACCATGTTAGTTGAATTTGATGTGCATCGAAGTCCATACTGCTGGAGGTCACCATGCATTTACCCCTGTTTTTTTCCCCCCTTTAACAATGTTATCTTAAAGCTCAACAATGGTGTCTTAAAGCTCAACAATGGTGTCTTAAAGCTCAACAATGGTGTCTTAAAGCTCAACAATGGTGTCTTAAAGCTCAACGATGAGATCAATCAGGTTTTGATTGGGGGAAATCAAACCCCAAACAACCCTCTGTTTTGTCTTAGTCAGTAGAATGTCTTGGGTTGGCCCTGGGAGGAAACATAGTGAAGATTAAACAGCAGCAAGAAGCACTATGTACTCTATCTTAAGGATTCCTTAGAAAAAAAAAGGTAGGATATAAATGTAATTAGTTATCATAAAGTTCCCAAGAATGGGGAACTTCTTAGCAGCCTGCTATGCCCCACAAAAGAAATGTAGACTTACATAACTTGCAAGACTTACTTAACTATGTTCATGACTTATATAAAGGATAACCAAAATATTTGCAGATGTGCAATCATCCCGTTCTTTTTCTTGACCAAGTTATGTATTTTTTCCCTCCCACTCTTCTTAGTAACTTTACACTCTGTGCTTTCTTTGTTGAAGTCATATTCATCTTCTGATTATCTATTGATGATAACTGAGTAGAAACCTATTGGTTAAAACACACAGGAGTTACCATACCTGGAAATGTCATATGTCATTTGAGTCACTTTCTTTGGAACCATGGCCATTTACGCATGGCTTTTAGTTTTAACTGCTCTCTTGATGAAGAATACTCAAACATGAGTCACTTTAGTTAACCAGGTTCATATCTGAAATGCCCTTTCATTCTTTACTGACATTCTTCCACTGTTGGAAGGAAATCTTACCAAGGGTTCGTCCCGAACTGGGAATGAAGAAACACAGGCAATTGCTGGAACAGAGGTTGCTGCTTTAGTGTCCGAGAGCATGAAATACAGAATAAACATGTTGTGGGAGGTGGCCACATGTGCATTTTCCCACCAGCCCTTTATACAGAGAAGTAGATCAGAAGCGCAAAAGATGGTGTTTGTTTAGCTAGATTGCACTTAATCGGTTCCTGGAAGAGTTTTTTTCTAAGAACTCTAAGTGAGCGCTAATTGATCAAAGAGCAGAGGCATTCCTGTGGTTGTGTCCCCATTGTGTTGCTGTTTCCCTGCTCTTTGTTCAGTTAAGCTCTATGCCAGGCTATGTCTTTGGCCTGTAGGGTTTAGAATTTTGTTATTCTATGGGGAAGCCCTGTCTCCTTTTCTTGTGCTAATGTGTCAGCCCCCTGCCCTTTGTCCTCCCAGCTTCCTGACTCCTTTGGCTTGTGGGGGAATTTGGTCAAGCTGTCTGAAGGCTCCTTTATGGGCACATGTTGGCGTTCCTATTAATCTGTTGCAATCCTTTAAGTTTAGGTCTAAAATGAAATGGAAATGCCTCAGTCTTTTGTCCAGAGGTTTATCCTCTTCCTGACCAGTTTGGGGAAGTGTTTTTGGCAGGAAGCGTCTATTAGCTGGGGAAGACGTGGTTTGGAAGGGGGAAGAAATGGCAGTTTGCTTAAGGAGAAGGAGAAATGGGGGTTATTTGGCTTGAATCCTTCTAACACCGCCAATTTAAATAATAAGTTATTCAATTTGAGGTTGTCTGAAACAAACAAACAAGCAAACAATAAGATTTAGCATGTCTCCAGGCAACAGCAGTACAATGAATGTAATGAAAGCGGAGCAGATCCTCTCTTAAATTTTAATGTCATTGTTTGTATAACTCTGCATTACTATGAAAATCAAAGACATGAATTAACGCAAAGTTCAAACAATACATCCCATAGATTGGATGGCAGGTTATATGGTGGGATGGTGTTTGGAAGAAGCAGCTGAAGGTGTTTGTTTGTTTGTTTTTTAATTCCCAAAGGGAGGAATAATCATTGGAGTTTTTCAACGATTAAACTTCAGGTAAGACCCAAATAAGCAATTTTTAGTAAGCATTTCAATGATTTTGAAAATTCCAGATCGTGGAAAGTGACTGTTTTCTTCTACTCTGCAATGGTCAGTTGTGGGCACTACATTTTTAAAAAGGAAAGTTAAATTGGATTAAAGACAGAGGGGGTCTACCAAGATGGGCAGTGGCGAAATTTGATAAATAAATAAATAAATAAGATGGGGAGGGGGTTTGTTTCTTGATTGTATGAGATATCCAGTGGAAAAGGCTGCTGTATGACTTGGAGAGTTTTCCTTCATTAGGCATAATCAAACAAGATGTTTGATAGTCATCTGTCAGAGCTCCACCATGGATCCCACCTTTCCCCAGAGCAAGGGTGCAGAGAGGAATTTTCTGTAAAAGAGTAATAAAATAAAAGTGTAATGGTGATAGCAACTGTACAGGCTATCCCCAGGAGTGAAGGAGGGTGCAACAATAAGGATTGTTGGAGAAGGACTTAGGGAACCTGCTTGAGAAAGCTAAAATAACTAAGCCACTACCCTGTAGATGTGATTTCAAGTGCATGGTCCATTCAGATTTCAAGTACATGGTCCATCTTAGAGATACTAGAAATTTAATCTGAGATCATCAACATGAAGACAGTGTTCTGTACTGTCAAGCTATAACCCTTTCCTTTCTCATCACTGTAATGTGTTCACCTTCATAAGTAAATTGGTACTCATAGATGGACTGATACCTTTCAGAAGTAGACTTACTGCCTTTATCAATAAATGTGAATGTTCTCCTACCATCTCTGAAGCAGAATCTTATTTCAATTTCAAGAAAGTGTTCAATATTTAGACCGAATTCAGTAAGCAATGTATTACCAATGCTTTAAAAAAAACTGCATTTGAGATCAAGAATATCATTTCCAAAGCTATCTTGAACATAGCTGAATAAGAGTGATACACTATCAGAAATTACATCTCCTATTGTTTCATTGTTCCACCAAGTCCAGACCATTTTTTACAAGAATTGGCCTGAGAACGTTACTAATAAAATTTGCAGTGGGACATTCAATAAAAGCTGTTTGGCATGAGTCAGAATTTCATAATTGCTATTCCCTTAGAAAACTGAATGGACATTCTTTTTAGGTAATTATTTTCACACTCTGTCTAGTGAAGAACAAGTGAAATGCCTTAAATGCCTACTCTTCTGGCCTCTGCAAATTTTCAATTTCATTTTGCTGGGATGCCTTGCAAAAGGTTTTGCTCTTGGCTTTGAAGTAGAGGCCACGGGGAACAAGATGAAATGTTGGGATACCAAGGTTCACATCATCTGGCACTTGAATGTATTGAGAGTTATTGAAGAAAGATCATGAAACCACTCTGCAACAGTTGAAGATGCAACAGTACGATGTGATGCTAACTTCAAGAGAAGGGGGAAAAAGGAAAAAAAAAAAGGTGTTTGTAGCGGGGAGCTAAACCAACTATAGAAATGCAAATGCTTTACAAGGGGCTGGAGTGGGCAAACAAGTAAGAACTTTTATTTCATGCAATGATATCAGTCTATAAGAAGCAAAAATAATAGAGGTTTCTTTGGAAAATGTGCAGTTTTGTAAATCATTCCCTGGATGTTGCTGTCAAATGCCTTTCCCCTAACCTGATCCCTGTAGTACTTGAAATATTTATGCTTATGTTTTTTTTTTATCTTCTTATATTTTAATTTTAACTTAACTGTGGATCTTTTAATTGTAACTCTATACCTGTGAACTGCTGAGTATCCTTCAGGACTGCAGAACAATATAGATGTAGTAATAAACAACAAACAATAGTGGAGAAATGTACGTAAAAGTACCAAGGTGCATTAATGAATTTTGCTTTAGTTCAGAATCTTCGTTCGGAGGTTGGCAACCAAAGGCATTCCATTTGGATTCCAGATATTTATCATCAAGATCATACCAACAGATAATGGTAAGTGCAGGTCAAAACACCTGAAATCCACCAAGTTGCCTAGTCCTGTGCTATCTATGTACATTTCTGTTATATCTGTCCACCTACCCACCCACCCATCGATCCTTTTCAATGGCCAAAGATCAATTTGACAGAGGATCTAATGGCACCATGTCTTCTTCTGGCCCCTATTTATTTGCCTCTTCTTTTAGGCCAAATATGGGAAATCAGAAGTTACACTTGGTCTTTGAATGGCATGTCAAAGCTAATCCTAAAACTGACCACATGGTTTGGCTTGCATGTCATGCTAAGCTAAATGTGGTTCACTGTTAACTGTTGTCAGTCCCACACATAAACATGCTGAGTCCCAAGTTGTACAAATGTACCCTACCCAATCAGACCCAATTGATTCACCAACACACAAAAGTCTGTTTCAACAGATAAGTTGAAAGTTATGGCTACTTGTTTATAATCCCATAAATAGATCTAATCATCCAAAGTTGGTTGCTGTCTAGTTTGATGCTGTTTGCCTTGAGGGGTAACATTTTGGAAAATTACACAGCCTTCCAATTTGTGAGTCTTGTGTGATGGTGTCCATGGAGTACTATCTCATCAAGATAAACACACGCCTGCAATGAGTTGGCAGCTAGGCTGATAACAAATGGCCGAAGATAAGGCAACAATCAATTGTTGTCAAAACTTGCTTTAAAGGTAATTTCCACTGCTGTGATGCCCCATCATAGAGAACAATCAAAACATGCAAAGTGACTTTTTTTTTAAAGAGTGAAATTAAAATGGTAACTACAGGGAATGAAAGAAACACAGGGCAGGAGAATCCCTGTTTAAGCCAAAGCTCAGGCTGTAAATACTGAAAAAAACAAGCTTTTGAGTCAGAATGAAGCCTTTTGCTTGCCTAGATGTCAGGGGTGCAGTTAGTAGAAACACTTATCTCTGTGCATCAAGCAATTGCTTTTCTTAACTGGATGCTGTGCCAAGTAAAAGATTGGTAATGTACAATTCACAGGTCATATCAAGCCCAGTGTCAGATTTCTCCCCATTCTGTTCCTCTGGAATGATTAGGCTGTGGTGGAAATACTACACAGCAACTATATGAGCCTAGAGGAAATTATTGGGGAGTGTCTCATCACCTGATGGAGCCTGTCCAGAAGAGACATTCTCAAATAAGGATTGGCCAGTGTGGCCCTACCACTCTTTCATCACAACTGAAGAAAGTAAGAATTGTTACAAACCCACAGGGGGTTTGGGAGGCTGGACTGAAGAGAAACCTGGTGCTTCAGCTGAGGTACAAGACCTCAGTTCAGATTCACCTCAATCAAACTAAGCACATCAGTAGTAGAGCCAGCATGAAAATCAAATCAGCATGTAAACCAAAAGGCAGTATGCATATCTGCCTTTATGAAATCAGTAGCTCTATCACCAAAAATGAAAGATGCATGATGTTTGCAGGGCAAGAGGAGAAATCCCCTCTCAAAAGTTCAACCAAAGAGGGTGGAAGTGGGGGTGGGAAAAGGAAAACTTGAGTTTGACCTCTCAGTCTAGATTGTGGGCAGAGGCCATCAAAGTGTAGGACAATACTTTGAAGAAACCATCAAGAGCAGGAAGATTCTCCTTTTGGGTGGGCTTTAAAAGTGGCAGGACATTTCAATTTTTCTTTGGCTCTTTTGTCTTCTATTCTGAGAGGAGAGGATCTTTCTTCTCCGTCTGGCTCCTCCCAGATAAGAAGATACAAGAATTGGTGTTGTGTAGTTGTTATGGAATCATGTTAGGGTGAAGGACACCAATGTTCTACACAATTTTCAGCCACTGGGTCACTTTATACCAGTCACCCTTTATCTCAGCCCAACTTAATAGTGCTACATCACAAAGAAGGATTGGTGACAAAAAAGCATTTCTAAAGCTGGGGGTGAAGGAGTATGGCAGCAGGATGAACGATGTGAGAGATCGAGAATATTTGCATCTACAATGCAGGACGAAGGTGGCTTTGTGGAGTCGGAGAGACAGGCAGACCACGGAGGCAGCACTGGAAAAAGAGCTCTGCCAACAAAGAGCTTCAGTGGCTTTGGAGTGGCAGGCAAAAGCTTTAACTTTCTTCTTGTCACTTTCACTTTCGCCGTAAAAGAGCAGCCGGGAAGCCAGGAAGCAAGAACTGTAGAGCCTGCGTGAGTAGCCTAGCTTTCTAGGCAATTCTGCTGCCCCCTTCACTTCGATGAAAGGAACAATAATTACTGACTAAATAAAGAAAAAAGAAGAAACTTCCTAAGTAGGGGAAAAAAAAAAACTTTACGATTGGGGGGAAATAATCTTTATTATAAGTCCTTGCAGCGATAAGGGGAAGACTGATTTATTTAATTAATTCATCACGCCATATTGTAATATACTATAGCTTTATATAAATACTTAAGCATATTTTGTACTGTATAAGTAGAAATAGATATTGTATATTGTATATTGTAACATATAAACAAATAGCGTATTAGGATTAATAGTTAAGATAAGCTAAAAAATTAAGAAGGATATTTACAAAACAAAATGAATACAAGAAGACAGATTAGGAGAGGCTCAGAAGCGGGGGAAGGTGAATGGTTGAAAGCCATGTTTGAAGACTTTACACAGAAAACAATTCAAAACATCACTCAAAATTTAACTCATTTATTGGAAGAGAAAATCGATGGCTTTGAGAAAAGATTAGACCATAAGTTGGACAATGGACAAAATAATAAAAGCAGATATCCAAGAAGTAAGAGAAAGAGTGGAGAAATTAGAATGGGAAAAGGACACTGAATTAGACTGTTTAACTCTGTTAGAGCTAAAAGAAAAAAGAATACTGTATTAGGCTTAGAGGAGTACCAGAAAAAAAAAAGAGCCAGAAATTAGAGAAATAGTGATTCAAATGCTTGCCAATTTAATTGACTGGGATGAAGAAAAATTAGAAGAAAATATAGAAAAAAATATATAGAGTTAACTCGAAATATGCAAAGGTTCATAGAAAACCAAGAGACATAATAATTTAATTTGCAAGAAAGAGGACAAAAGAATTGATAATACAGGCCTCTTATGGTAAAAAAAAATAACATTGAAGGAGAGGAAATCATGATACTGAAGGACATACCACTGAAAATACTTAAAAAGAGAAGAGAATACTTTTTTCTTACTGATGTCTTAAAAAGAAATAAAATCCCCTTCAGATGGGAAATTCTGGAGGGAGTTAATGTTATGTTTAAACAACGAAGATACAAATTGAATACTATCTCAAAAGCGCAGGAATTTCTTAAAAAACATAAGAAAGATCTGGAAACAAAAAGCAACAATTAACAACCCCATTACAACACAGGAAATTATAGATGCTATTAGAAAACTGAAAACAGGCAAAACCCCAGGATCAGATGGTTTTTCTGCAGGATACCATACATATTTCCAAGATCAAATACTACTACCATTTAAGGATTTATTGAATATGATTGTATCAGGAAATCCAATACCTCAAACTTGGTCTGAGGAGAATATTATATTAATTCCGAAAGAGAAACAGGATCCGACACTATGTAGAAATTATAGGCCTATTTCGCTACTGAATAATGACTACAAAATATTTACATTAATTCTAACTGAAAGATTAAAAATTATATTACAAGAAATAATTGATCATGACCAAAGTGGATTCCTACCCCGAAGACACATAAAAGATAACATAAGGACTATCATAAATATAATAGAGTATGCCCAAATTCATAATGAAAAACAGATTATGCTACTCTTTTTAGATGCAGAAAAAGCCTTTGACAACTTAAACTGGAATTTTATGCTTAAAACCTTGGAATTTATGGATTTTGGCGACACATTTATAAAGGCAGTCAAAGCAATCTATACATTCCAAAAAGCCAAAATTGTGATAAATGAAGATACAACACAAGAATGCGTAATAGAAAAAGGTACCAGGCAGGGTTGTCCACTCTCCCCCTTACTATTCATATTGGTTTTGGAAGTCTTAACAGAGAATATTAGAAAGGAAAATCAGACTGAGGGAATAAAGGTAAAACAAGAAATATATAAATGAAGAGCGTTCACAGATGATTTAGTTATTACCCTACAAAATCCACTAACATCTCTTGACTACTTATTAAAAACGCTACAAGAATATGGAGAATTAGCTGGTTTCAAAATAAATAAACAAAAAACGAAAATGATAAACTTAAATACGTCACAAAATATTCAGAATATATTAGAAAATAAATCAGGATTCTCTAGTGTTAAAAAAGTCAGATATTTAGGGATAGAGATTACAGCTAAAACTAATGATCTATACCAAAACAACTATGCAAAAATATGGAAGGAAATTCAACAAGACTTAGGGAAGTGGGAAAACTAAATTTATCACTTATGGGGTGAATCTCTGTAATCAAAATGAATATCTTGCCAAGGATGTTATTTTTATTTCAAAATATTCCAATATTATTAACTGACAAAACTTTTAAATTATGACAAAAAGACCTATCAAAGTTCATTTGGCAAAGGAAAAGACCAAGGATTAGACTTAAATTAATGCAGGATG